>NC_037331.1:58597220-58900415 GCF_002263795.3 Bos taurus
CAGATGCCATGATCTTAGTTTTTTGAATGTTGAGCTTTAAGCCAACTTCTTCAGTCTCCTCTTTCACTTTCATCAAGAGGCTTTTTAGTTCCTCTTCACTTTCTGCCATAAGAGTAGTGTTATCTGCATATCTGAGGTTATTGATATTTCTCCCAGCAATCTTGATTCCAGCTTGTGCTTCTTCCAGCCCAGCATTTCACATGGTGTACTCTGCATCTAAGTTAAATAAGCAGGGTGACAATATACAGCCTTGATGTACTTCTTTTCCTATTTGGAACCAGTCTGTTGTTCCATGTCCAATTCTAACTGTTGCTTCCTCACCTGCATACAGATACATAAAGAGGCAGGTCAGTGGTCTGGTATTCCCATTTCTTTCAGAACTTTCCACAGAATATTGTGATCCACACAGTCAAAGGCCTTGGCATAGTGAATAAAGCAGAAATAGATGCTTTTCTGGAACTCTCTTGCTTTTTCCATGATCCAGCGGATGTTGGCAATTTGATCTCTGGTTCCTCTGCCTTTTCTAAAACCAGCTTGAACATCTGAAATTCACGGTTCACATATTGTTGAATCCTGACTTGGAGAATTTTGAGCATTACTAGCGTGTGAGATGAGTACAATTTTGCGGCAGTTTGAGCATTCTTTGGCATTGCCTTTCTTTGGGATTGGAATGAAAACTGACCTTTTCCAGTCCTGTGGCCACTGCAGCATTTCCAAATTTGCTGGCATATTGAGTGGAGCACTTTCACAGCATTATCTTTTAGGATTTGAAATAGCTCAACTGGAATTCCATCACCTCCACTAGCTTTGTTCATAGTGATGCTTCCTAAGGCCCTCTTGACTTCACATTCCAGGATGTCTGGCTCTAGGTGAGTGATCATCACACCATCGTGAAAATGGGTCATGAAAATCTTTTTGATACAGTTCTTCTGTGTATTCCTGCCACCTCTTCTTAATATCTTCTGCTTCTCTTACATCCATACCATTTCTGTCCTTTATTGAGCCCATCTTTTCATGAAATGTTCCCTTGGTATCTCTAATTTTCTTGAAGAGACCTCTAGTCTTTCCCATTCTATTGTTTTCCTCTATTTCTTTGCATTGATCACTGAAGAAGGCTTTCTTATCTCTCCTTGCTATTCTTTGGAACTCTGCATTCAAATGGGTATATCTTTCCTTTTCTTCTTTGCTTTTTGCTTCTCTTCTTTCCACAACTATTTGTAAGGCCTCCCCAGACAGCCATTTTGCTTTTTTTCATTTCTTTTCCATGGGGATGGTCTTGATCCCTGTCTCCTATACAATGTCACAAACCTCCATCTTTAGTTCATCAGGCACTCTATCAGACCTGGTCCCTTAAATCTATTTCTCACCTGCACTGTATAATCATAAAGGTTTCAATTTAGGGCATACTTGAATGGTCAGTGATTTTCCCTACTTTTCAATTTACATCTGAATTTGGCAATAAGGAGTTCATGATCTAAGCCACAGTCAGCTCCTGGTCTTGTTTTTGCTGACTGTATAGAGCTTCTCCATCTTTGGCTACAGAGAATATAATCAATCTGATTTCAGTGTTGACCATCTGGTGATGTCCATGTGTAGAGTCTTCTCTTGTGTTGTTGGAAGGGGGTGTTTGCTATGACCACTGTGTTGTTTTGGCAAAACTCTGTTAGCCTTTGCCCTGCTTCATTCTGTACTCCAAGGCCAAATTTGCCTGTTACTCCAGGTGTTTCTTGACTTCCTACTTTTCCATTCCAGTCCCCTATAATGAAAAGGACATCTTTTGGGGGGTGTGAGTTTTAGAAGGTCTTGTAGATCTTCATAGAACTGTTCAACTTCAGCTTCTTAAGCATTACTGCTTGGGGCTTAGACTTGGATTACCATGATATTAAATGGTTTCCCTTTAAACAAACAGAGATCATTCTATCATTTTTGAGATTGCATCCAAGTACTACATTTTAGACTCTTTTGTTGACTATGGTGGCTGCTCCATTGCTTCTAAGGGATTCTTGCCCACAGTAGTAGATATAATGGTCATCTGAGTTAAATTCATGCATTCCAGTCCATTTTAATTCACTGATTCCTAAAATGTCGACATTCACTCTTGCCGTCTCCTGTTTGACCACTTCCAATTTGCCTTGATTCAGCACCAAAGATTCCAGGTTCCTATGCAATATTGCTTTTTACAGCATTGGACCTTGTTCCATCACCAGTCACATCCACAACTGGGTGTTGTTTTTGCTTTAGCTCTGACCCTTCATTCTTTCTGGAGATATTTCTCCACTGATAACAGTAGCATATTGGGCACCTGCTGACCTGGGAGTTCATCTTTCAGTGTCCTAACTTTTTGCCTTTTTGTACTGCTCATGGGGTTCTCAAGACAAGGATAATGAAGTGGTTTGCCATTCCCTTCTCCAGTGGACCACATTCTTTCAGAACTCTCCACCATGAGCCTTCATCTTAGGTGGCCCTACACGACATGGCTCATAGTTTCATTGAGTTAGACAAGGCTGTGATCCATGTGATTAAGTTGGTTAGTTTTCTGTGACTGTGGTTTTCAGTCTGTCTGCCCTCAGATGGAGAAGGATAAGAGGCTTATAAAAGTTTCCTGGTGGGAGAGACTGACTGAGGGGGAAACTGGGTCTGCTTCTGATTGTCAGGGTCATGCTCAGTAAATTGTTAATCCAATTTTCTTTTGATGGGTGGAGTACAGTCTAGACTGAATGGCATTCAGTTTAAACTAAGTTTAGTAAATAAGGGTATTAAGGACAGCCTCCACATGTTTGTATTGAAATTTATTACTTTTCTGTAGTATGATATAACAAATTTTGAAATGAGAATACACTGAAAATCTTCTTTGGGGCAAATCACTCCCACAGTCCTTGAAGGAGTTATTTGTGAATTGCAATAAACTGATGATTTCACCCCACCATTGCTAATGTAAGATGACATACACCAGATTATATTTAATTTGATGGTGTTGTGTTCATTCAGCAGTCCTAATTAACCATCAAATAGTTGAAATGTTGCTTCTCCTCAGGCAAAGCTACAAAATCTTTGAGGGAAGAGAAAGTTGTTAGCTGTCACTGAATTTTGCTTCTGATGTTTTCCTTTGCTCTGTCAAATGTCAGAGCTATAAATCAGGAATTGAAAACCACATCGAAGAAAGGTGAGCCCGTGTTACGGCAGGCTTGGGCCAACACCGCGCCAAGATTCCCACCAGCACAAAATCTCCTCAGGTGAGGTGCTGTGCAACCTTCCATTGAGAGACAAGGTATTGATCCAGTTTTTCTGTCATTTGTGTTCAGCTGGTACCCATTAGGTGTAAAGTTCAAATGACAAAATAAGCCTCCAATCATGGGTGGCTAAAGCACAGGCACATCAGTATGTCCAGTGTCTGTCATTTTGACAGGGCTTGTCACTCCAGGGTAAAGATTGGTATTAACAGACATTTCAATAAATGGCTTTTAAAAAAAAGTTCTTCTCTGGATACTTTCTTAGGAGAGAATCAAGGACAAACAAAGATAAATTTTTTAAACTGATGCCAGGGTAAAATATTGATTTGGAAAAGAAAAGTTTTCTTATAAGTATTTGTGAAAATGGTGATCACTCTCTCACTAACCTTCCTGAAAGCTCCACATTGGTGAAAAAAAATGCAAACCGAAGGTGTATTTTGTTGGTAGGGCCCCTCCTGAACTAAGTCACACAAGCTTGTTTGTTTGTCTGTCCTGTGCATCGTCTCTCACTCAGCCCTATATTCTCTGTTCTTTCCTTCCCCCTGCTAGGTATCTGTTAAGCTTCAAAAGGGTAAAAGAAAACAAAGCTGAAAATCAACTTGAGTGTCAGCTTTTCTTCAAGCAGTATAAGAGGCATAGCAATGAGTTCATGAGCACAAGGCCTAAATCTTTATATGGGATTTGACTCTCCTGTTGTTGTTCAGTCACTCAGTTGTGTTAGACTCTGTGACCCCATGGGCTGCAGCACAGCAGGCTCCCTGTCCTTCATCATCTCCTGGAGCTTGCTCAAACTCACATCCATTGAGACGGTGATGCCATCAAACCATCTCATCCTCTGTCATCCCTGTCTCCTCCTGCTTTCAATCTTTCCCAGCATCAGGGTCTTTTCTAATGTGTTGGCTCTTTGCATCAGGTGGCCAAAGTACTGGAGCCTCAGCTTCAGCATCAGTCCTTCTAATGAATATTCAGGGTTGATTCCCTTTAGGATTGACTGCTTTAATCTTCTTGTAGTCCAAGAGACTTTGAACAGACTTCTCCAACACCACAGTTCAAAAGCATCATTTCTTCAGTGCGCACCCTTCTTTATGGTCCAACTCTCACATCCATACATGACTACTGGAAAAAGGATAGTGTAGGCTATACAGATCTTTGTTGGCATAGTAATGTCCTTGCTTTTTAATACGCTAAGTTTGTCATAGCTTTCCTTCCAAGGAGTAAGTGTCTTTTAATTTCATGGCTGCAGTCACCATCTGCAGTGATTTTGGAGCCCCCCAAAATAAAGTCTATCACTGTTTCCATTGACTCCCCATCTATTTGCCATAAAGTGATAGGACCAGATGCCATGATCTTACTTTTTTGAATGTTGACTTTTAAGCCAGCTTATTCACTCTCCTTTTTCACTTTCATCAAGAGGTTCTTCAGTTCCTCTTTGCTTTCTGCCATAAAGGTGATGTCATCTGCATATCTGAGGTTATTGTTATTTCTCCTGGCAATCTTGATTCCAGCTTGTACTTCATCCAGTCCAGCATTTCTCAAGATGTACTCTGCATATAAGTTAAATAAGCAGGGTGACAATATACAGCCTTGGCGTACTCCTTTCCTGATTTGGAACGAGTCTGTTGTTCCATGTCCAGTTCTAACTGTTGCTTCCTGACCTGTATACAGATTTCTCAAAGGGCAGGTCAGGTGGTCTGGTAGTCCCATCTCTTTCAGAATTTTACACAGTTTGTTGTGATCCACACAAAGGCTTTGGCATAGTCAATAAAGCATAAATAGATGTTTTTCTGGAACTCTCTTGCTTTTTCCATGATCCAGCGGGTGTTGGCAATTTGATCTCTGGTTCCTCTGCCTTTTCTAAATCCAGCTTGAACATCTGGAGGTTCTCAGTTCACATACTGTTGAAGCCTGGCTTGGAGAATTTTGAGCATTACTTTGCTAGCCTGTGATATGAATGCAATTGTGTTGTAGCTTGAAGATTCTTTGACATTGTCTTTCTTTGATATTGGAATGAAAACTGACCTTTTCCAGTCCTGTGGCCACTGCTGAGTTTTCCAAATTGCTGGCATATGTAGTATAGCCTTTCACAGCATCATCTTTAGGATTTGAAAAGCTCCACTGGAGTTCCATCACCTCCACTAGCTTTGTTTATAGTGATGCTTCCTAAGGACCACTTGACTTCACATTCCAGGATGTCTGACACTAGGTGAAATGAATCTGCTGTAGTCTAGAGTTCCTTCCCAAACAGACATTCCAATGACCTCTTCCTCCACAAGAAGAGGAGCCAATCCAGGGTTAACCATTCCATCGTCTACCTTATTAAGTTCAGGTCAGTCACACAGTCTTCTCTGACTCTTTGCCACCCCATGGACTGCAGCACACCACACTTCCCTGTCCATCAACTCCAGGAGTCTACTCCAACTCATGTCCATTGAGTTGGTGATGCCATCCAACCATTTCATCCTCTGTTGTCCCCTTCTCCTCCCATTTTCAATCTTTCCCTGCATCAGGGTCTTTCCTAATCAGTCAGTTCTTCGCATCAGATGGCCAAAGTATTGGAGTTTCAGCTTCAGCATTAGTCCTTCCAATGAATGTTCCAGACTGATTTCCTTTAGGATGGACTGGTTGGATCTCATTGCAGTCCAAGTGACTCTCAAGAGTCTTCTCCAACACCACAGTTCAAAAGCATCAATTCTTCAGCTCTCAGCTTTCTTTATAGTCCAACTCTCACATCCATACATGACTACTGTAAAAACCATAGCCTTGACTAGATGGACCTTTGTTGGCAAAGTAATGACTCTGCTTTTTAATAAGCTGTCTATGTTGGTCATAATGTTCCTTCCAAGGAGGAAGCGTCTTTTAATTTCATGGCTGCATTCACCATCTGCCGTGATTTTGGAGACACCCCCAATAAAGTCTGTCACTGTTTCCACTGTTTCCCCATCTATTTGCCATGAAGTGATGGGACCAGATGCCATGATCTTAGTTGTTTGAATGTTGAGTTTTAATCCAGCTTTTTCACTCTTTCTTTCACTTTCATCAAGAAGCTCTTTAGTTCCTCTTTGCTTTTTGCTGTAACTGAAGTGATGTCATCTATGTATCTGAGGTTATTGATTTTTCTCCTGGCAGTCTTGATTCCAGTTTGTGCTTCATCCAGCCCACCGTTTCTTATGATGTACTCTGCATAGAAGTTAAATAAGCAGGGGGACAATATACAGCCTTGACATAGTCTTTTCCAAATTTGGAACCAGTCTGTTGTTCCATGTCCAGTTCTAACTGTTGCTTCTTGACTTGTATACAGATTTCTCAGGACGCAGGTGAGATGGTCTGGTATTCCCATCTCTTGAAGAATTTTCCACAGTTTCTTGTGATCCACACGGTCAAAGGCTTTAGTATAGTCAGTGAAGCAGGAGTAGATATTTTTCTGGAATTCTCTTGCTTTTTCTATGATCCAACTTATGTTGGCAATTTGATCTTTGGTTCCTTTGCCTTTTCTAAATCCAGCTTGAACATCTGGAAGTTCTCCGTTCACATAGTTTTGAAGCCTAGCTTGGAAAATTTTGAGCATTACTTTGCTAGCATGTGAGATGGGTGCAGTTGGGCAGTAGTTTGTGGCAACCCACTTTGGTATTCTTGCCTGGAAAAATCCCATGAACGGAAGAACCTGGTAGGCTACAGTTCATGGGGTTACAAAGAGTCAGACATGACTGAGCGACTTCACTTTCTTTCACTTTCTTTGAAGATTCTTTGGCAGTGTCTTTCTTTGGGATTGGAATGAAAACTGACCTTTTCCTGTTCTGTGGCCACTGCTGAGTTTTCCTAATTTGCTGCCATATTGGATGCAGCACTAGCACAGCATCATCTTTTAGGATTTGAAAGAGCTCAGCTGGAATTCCATCACCTCCACTAGCTTTGTTCGTAGTGATGCTTCCTAAGGCCTACTTGCCTTCACATTCCAGGATGTTTGGCTTGAGGTGAGTGACTACACCATCACGGTTATCTCAGTCATTTAGATATTTTTGTACAGTTCTTCTGTGTATTCTTGTCACCTCTTTTTTAATATTTTCTGCTTCTGTTAGGTCCATACTGTTTCTGTCCTTTATTGTACCCATCTTTTCTGAGAATGTCTTACTGAAAACTCCTTGAAAAGCGGCATGTTGCATTGGCATACTTATCTTCATGCTATTTCATGAATTCCACCATTTATATCTGCAAGACCAAAATGAACCTTGAGCAGGTTTTGGCCAGCCAGAACTTTTTTGAAACATGCCCTAACTGCCATGTTGTATGAGAGACCAGCAAAATAATGTCATCACAGTCTAGAATAGAAAATGTCTGTCCTTAAAAATGACTTAAGTTCAGCACCATGGTTCTCTAAAACAATAAATATGATTTTTAAAATATATCTGTGACTGAAGAAAAAATAACTCCTTTAAGTAAAAGGAGTCTAAATACACAATGTGTGTGTCTAACTACACAATGATAAAAAAATAAAATTATAAAATAATTAGATCCAACCAGTCTATCCTAAAGGAAATCAGTCCTGAATATTCATTGGGAGGACTGATGCTGAAGCTGAAACTCCAATACTTTGGCTACCTGACACGAAGTACTGACTCATTGAAAAAGACCCTGATGCTGGGAAAGATTGAAAGTGGGAGGATAAAGGGCCAACAGAGAATTAGATGGTTGGATGGCATCATTGACTTGATGGACATGAGTTTGAGTAAGCTCTGGGTGTTAGTGAAGAACAAGGGAGCCTGTCATGCTGCAGTCCATGGGGTCACAAAGAGTCAGACATGACAGAGTGACTGAACTGAACTGCACTGATATGAAATTGCTAATATTCAACCCTTTTAAAATAAAATTCCAATTTCATGTGGTTTCATCTAATATTAAATTGTTATCTGTATGAATAATAGCCTCAAAGATCACGTATGCATCCATCCTTATGCTGTAAATAGATTATTCACTTTCATCATTTAATGTCGATATGTCATTATATTTTGAAAGTCTTCTGAAATATTCATTTTGATCAAATTATTTATAGAAATGCTCTACTTTATTTGTTTTGCTCTTTTTTTTCTCAGCATTTAGAAATTGTGTTTAATTCATATAGTATCTCACTCATAGAAAATAAATATCTATTTTGTACAACTTAAGAAATACACCTCAGTTTTGCTGGGAATTTGAACATTGTTAGTGAAAGTTTATTTACCAAAAATGAGGTAAACTCCCCTCAGAAGTCAAAGCTCAAGCCAATTATGCTGAAAACACAATCCTATAACCAGAGCAGTTACCGCTGAAAGGTAATTAGGCCTCTGGTCTCTGACATCCAGCGCAGTGGTTGGAAGTAGGCCTTGCAAAAATGCCCTTCTGATACCCCAACATTTTATTACTTCACAAATAAATGTTAACGCCCTGACAAGAGTGCTCTGTGGGTGATGTCTTCTATTTAATGTGGTCACTGCATAATCAACAGGAATAAGAATGTCCCCTTGTTTCACATCACACTAATTCAGTTACCAAGTTAACACAACAAAATGTGAAATTATACAATGGATGTGTGAAGTTCAGTTCACAAACAATGTGAAGCTCTGGTCTTATGGTACAATGAGCAATGTGAAGAGTAAGTTACATGCTATGTGCATACACAACTTTATATATAAATGTCATATTATCAGAAGTGTTATATATTGTAAGATAGAAATATTAATAAATTAAGGATACTTCTCCTTGTTATTTATGTATTTTCAATCTCTTGTGAAACCTCACATCTGACTTCTGTAACTTTTTACAATATGAAAGTTAGTTGCACAGTCATGTCCAACTCTTTGCAATCCCATGGACTGTAGCCTGCCTGACTCCTCTGTTCATGGAATTCTCCAGGGAAGAATACTGGAGTGGGTTGCCATTTCCTTCTCCAGGGGATCTTCCTGACCCAGGTATTGAATCCAGGTCTCCTGAATTGCAGGCAGTATTTTTATCAACTGAGCCACAAAGGAAACCTGCTTTTTACAATATAGACTTATTAATTACCCATCTACATGTATATTATTAAAAAATAATATGTTTTTTAATTTTCTAATTTGTTCTCTGCAAATAATAATATGGATTTCTACTCACCAAGGCTCACCAATCTATGGCTACTAATGAATGCTCCATTGACCAAACAGAGATTGACATTGAGTCCCCAATATGGCTTCTTGATATCAGACTGATTACTCTGAACCACTTCCACCATGGGAAGTATTTTGTTCTTATTGGAATAGACATTTATTCTGGATATAGATTTGCCTTCTCTGCATGTGGTATGTCTGGTATAACTATCATCCTTACCCACCATCATGATTTTCAATTATGCATCATGATTTCTGACTCCTTATATGTATACTAAATTTTTTTATAAGATACAGGATACAGTTTTGGGTTGTGTTTTCATTATTCTTCTTCAAAGCATATTGAACATTTGCTTGCTTATTTTTCCAGGCAGATATTAATTTATTTTGGTTTTCAGCTTAATTTTTCAATCATTACCTTACTTCCAGATCATCTTGACAATGATGATGATGGCAGCTTTATTCTAAAGTACCTTTTTGCCAGCAAGAAAGTTTAATTCTCCTCTTCGCCTCTGGAGAAGGAAATGGCAACCCACTCCAATATTCTCGCCTGAAGAATCCCATGGACAGAGAAGCCTGGCAGGCTACAGTCCATGGGATCACAAGAGTCAGACATGACTTAGCCACTAAAGCACCATCACCTTTTTTCCAGCAAGAAAATTTAATTCTCCCCTTAAAGGAAAGAAAAGAGAGTTTAGGATTCTTCACTAAATGTCTCAGGTGTTTAACAAGGTCTCTGTTTTGTCAGATCTCGAATACCTCCCAATCCTGTGCAAGTTATAGGAAATGTTCCATTCATAAATTATTGACAATTTTTTTTTTCTGGTCATTTTTCTTTCCTGACTACCTGGAGTCTTATCTTCAAATGCCTACATCAGGACTGTGCAACAATTCAAAGGAACACCTATGCAGATTTGATAGTTCCTTTTCTGTGTATCTTCCTCTTGTAAATGCTTTCTACTGTAGTTAACCTACACCCTAATCTCTGTCTCTGCAGTCTCTCAAAACCAGTTTTCTGCATGAATCCCCCTTCCTGTCTGTGCTTTGGTAAAATCCTCCTATCAAAAAGTTAGCTGCAGGGCTTACATCATTTGTTCTCTATTCTGAGGGCTCATAGTCTTATGTTGTCTTTGTTCAATGCTGGAAAGCAGGATTTATTTTTCATTTATTTTGTTCAAATTTCTGGTTGTTTATGAGAAAAGACTAGTTCAGTTAATCCTTATGGCCAAAAGAAGAAGTCCTGGAGAACAAATTTTAAATGACAAATTCCAACTAGATGGGTCCCTTCGAAGAAGTACAATTTAAAAGAAGGTTTAGGGTGACAAAATGAGAAAATGTGATAGGTATAATCTGAATAAATGTTAAGTGATTAGTTAAAAGTGACTGAAGTCATTTGATAATGTTTATTTGGCATGACTAGTTAAATCCACCCTAAGTGTTTGGTTCTTCCCTTCTTCTGTGTGTTAGCTCAAATTTATTCTTCCTTAAAGGTATTAGTAGATATCTTAATGAAGCTATTAGATAGCATAGTTAGTTCAGTTCAGTCACTCAGTCGTGTCCTACTCTTTGCGACCCCATGAATTGCAGCACGCCAGGCTTCCCTGTCGATCACCAACTCCAGGAGTTCACTCAGACTCACGTCCATTGAGTTGGTGATGCCATCCAGCCATCTCATCCTCTATTGTCCCCTTTTCCTCCTGCCCCCAATCCTTCCCAGTATCAGAGTCTTTTCCAATGAGTCAACTCTTCACATGAGGTGGCCAAAGTACTGGAGTTTCAGCTTTAGCATCATTCCTTCCAAAGAACATCCAGGGCTAATCTTTAGGATGGACTGGTTGGATCTCCTTGCAGTCCAAGGGACTCTCAAGAGTCTTCTCCAACACCACAGTTCAAAAGCATCTATTCTTTAGCGCTCAGCTTTCTTCACAGTCCAACTCTCACACCCATACATGACCACTGGAAAAACCATAGCCTTGACTAGACAGACCTTTGTTGGCAAAGTAATGTCTCTGCTTTTCAATATGCTATCTAGGTTGGGCATAACTTTTCTTCCAAGGAGTAAGCATCTTTTAGTCAACATTAACAGCACCAGAGATAGTGCTCAACATGTAATTGGCCTTTTGCTCAATGAAGTGTAGTTGCTCAGTCGTGTCCGACTCTTTGCAACCCCATGGACAGTAGCCTACCAGGCTCCTCCGTCCATGGGATTTTCCAGGCAAGAATACTGCAGTGGGCTGCCATTTCCTTCTCCAGGGGATCTTCCCAACCCAGGGATTGAATTTGGGTCTCCTGCATTGCAGACAGACGCTTTACCGTCTGAGCCACCAGGGAAGCCCAAAAGGTATTAGTAGATAACTTAATGAAGCTATTGGATAGCATAGCTATTTAATCAACATTAATAGCACCAGAGATAGTGCTCGACATGTAATTGGCCTTTTGCTCCCGAAAAAATGTGGCAAATTGAGAACTATTAATAATAGTGCTTCTAGTATTAGTAATCACTTTAATAACATCAGGGCTTCCCTGGTGGCTCAGAGGTTAAGGCGTCTGCCTGCAATGCACGAGACCTAAGTTCGATCCCTGGGTCAGGAAGATCCCCTGGAAAAGGAAATGGAAACCCACTCCAGTATTCTTGTCTGGAGAATCCCATGGACAGAGGAGCCTGGTGGGCTACGGTCCACAGGGTCGCAAAGAGTCGGACACAACTGAGCAACTTCACTCACTTTAATAACATCATTTGGATAATAAGTTCTACTCTTCAAAGTGATTATATATATATATATATATATATATATATATATATAATGTTTTATTGGTCTGCTTGGGTTGTCATGACAAAATAACATGGACTGGTCGCTCAAACAAAAGAAACTATTTTCTCAGCCTGATGATTGAAAGTTCAAGATTATGACACTAACAGATTTGGTTTTTGGTTAAGACCTTTCTTCCAGGCTTGCAGAGTGCCACTTTCTAGATATCTTTACATGACCTTTTCTCTGAGAATGTGTGTGAGAGAGAGCTCTCTCTAGTTTTCTTCCATTTCTTATAAGTACACCAGTCTTGTGAGATTAGGGTCAAGTCTTTATATCTCATTTAACCTTAATTACCTCCTTAAAGACCCTATCTCCAAATGCTGTCAAGTTGAGGATTAAGGCTTCAACATATGAATTTTGAGAGGACATGGTTCAGTCCAAACAAATACCTTATTTAAGGGTTATATGTTATATTTAATATATGGGTCTGTATTTAATACAGTTAAATAGTTTTTACATCATCAAACAAGTATAAAGAATCCATTTTCAAAAATACTACATTGATTGCACAGATATTCCTTATTTTCAACCTGAATAATAATGATATATACAGAAAACTTGCATGAATACTATATGTAGTATTTAAAGAAAGATACTAATATGAACACTGCTGTTATTCTGCTGATTAAGAGACAGAACTTTTGTGTTGCTTAGATACCACATCATCCAATTCCAAGCCACTGTGTTCTCCCTCAACCCTATCACATCTCTTTTTTCCCCAAAAATAACTCCTATCTTAAATTTTGGACTTCCCTGGTGGCTCAGGCTGTAAAGATTCTGCCTGCAACACAAGAGACCTGGGTTTGCTTTGTAGGTTGGAAAGATCCCCTGGAAAAGAAACTAGCTACTTACTCCAGTATTCTTGCCTGGAGAATTCCATGGACAGAGGAGCCTGGCAGCTCAGGCGGTCGCAAAGAGTTGGACATGACTGAGCAACTAACACTTTCACTTTTTTCATCTTAAATTTTATAATAATAATTTTCTTTATTTCTATAGATTTTCTGCATAAACATGTAGACATAAACAAAAATTAATGTTGCTAATACCTAATTTTTATTAATGGATTAATAGTGTGCATATTTTTCTGAGGATTTCCATTTTGCTTGACATATTTTTGATATTCATTCTTTCTATCTAATGTAGCAGTAGTCATTTATTTCCAATACTATTAATATATAATATTCTGTTGATTGTGTACATTGTCATTAATTATTTTAACCCTTATGAAGATTTGGGTTGTTTTTGCTATTGCTTCTGTGATGAATCTGCTCCTATAGGTCCCCTGATGCATTTGAAATAATTCCTTTAGGGTCATTTCATAGGTAGAAGTTGGATTTCTGAAAACTGGTGATACACATGAATCCTAAATTGTCTCCAGTATGGTTACCAATCTGCACATTCACCAGCAGCACATGAAATCCAATTTATAAAGTCAAGTTTTTCTGAAACTCCAATAGCATCTATGATGAAACTCCTCTTCCTGTGTATGATAGGGACTTCTGTGTATTCCATGAATGGCTTCAAGATCAGTCCTTTATTCACATCTATCTTTGATACATTTATACTTTCTTCTCTTGAGTTTAAGTTGCTGAGTAAATCTATCCATTGAGTTTCTATTGTTAATACCATGATGTATATATATGAATATATTTAACTCTTGAAGATCTATTTGGGTCTATTTGAAATTTGCCTTCTTTTACTTTTCACTATCAATATACCTCAATTTTATTATTAAAGGCTATCTCCTGGCTGTTTTGTATGCTTTGATTGACTCTCTTTTTGCTTTAAATTGATTCTTAATTCCAAATAATGTGCTTCATTTTCTCTTATTTGTCTTTTTTGTTTTTAATATGATCCCATGCAAGTAATTTCACACTATTTTCTCTATGCTAATAATATTCCTTAATTGCCTCAAGATATTTTGTCAAGTACTTCTGTTTCTACATTTTCTCATTAAAATTTCCTCGTATTAATATTTAGTGTTCTATTAAATTTGCTCAGTATATTCACTCTGAAATTTTAAATACTTTTAAAAAGTCTTAGTCTCATTTAAGCTATCGGTTTCATTTTGGTTAACATAAAAATAATCAGGTATCTATCTATCTTTATATCATTTTTAAATTTAGAATCTAAAGCATTTCCTTCACTCCTAATATGGATTATAGGCATTTTCATTAAAAAAAAAAAAAAGGCCTTCCAACAGGTGTCATTTCTTTCATATGGTTCATCTGGAAATAATACTACACTTTTCTAACAGTATGCAGAATTGGTAAGGCTTTGAAAGATTTGTCATATAATACTAAATAAATTGGACATTTGTTAGACAGGTATATGCCCTGTTTATAACACTACTCTAAGTAATCAAATAAGACATAAGATGATACTTAATTACATATGCTCCCCTTCTGAGATAAGAAAAATATTGCCAATGAAGGTAACTATGTTGTGTCTGTGCTATACATTTAATAAAAGATTAAACAGTAGATTGGTGAAGAAAATAGACACTCAAAATGACAGATTTCTAGGGTTAGCAACATAGTTATTTTTGTTGCTTAGAAATAATAAAACCTAACATACCACTTCACCTTTCATTGTTTTTTTAGTCAATATAGTTCACAATTTTGAAACCTAAAAATTATTATGATAGGTTAATCAATAAAGTTGCATTAAAAATGAATCTCAAAATGCATAACTCAGCAGCTGATGTGTCAGCATGTGGTTAATTCAAAGGTTTACTGATTTGAGGCAGACTTTCCTATGAAATTGGATGACAGGCCCTTGTAAAGTAACACCATTTTTTGGTGAGCGTGATTTGAATCTATACTTGATAATAATCACTGTGTCCAAGGGTTATTAGAGTAGACATGAAAGCTGTAAAAGTAAGCACAGGTTCAAAATGTTGGTAATTTAATTATATTGTAAACTTAATTGTTTGCTAGTTTGTCCACTCATTCATCGTGTATCCCTTCTATAAAAGTAGCATACCTCAATCAGGCAGAATAATGAAGACATCCTAGCATATATATTCTAGTTTTTATAGAATCCTTTGCTATTAAATCTGTTTGTTAAAGACTCATGAGATATTCTTCCTTCCATACTTTTACTACATCATCTTTGATTAATGAGATCATTAGTATGACAAGTGTTTTAATATCAGTTATGCTTAAATGCAGGAGAAGGCGATGGTACCCCACTCCAGTACTCTTGCCTGGAAAATCCCATGGATGGAGGAGTCTGGTAGGCTGCAATCCAAGGGGTCGTGAAGAGCTGGACACGACTGAGTGACTTCACTTTCATGCATTGGAGAAGGAAATGGCAATCCACTCCAGTGTTCTTGCCTGGAGAATCCCAGGGACGGGGGAGACTAATGGGCTGCCGTCTATGGGGTCACACAGAGTCGGACATGACTGAAGCGACTTAGCGGCAGCAGCAGCATGCTTAAATGCATAGCTTAATATCTTCATGGTGGAAATATACTTTTCTCTTAAGCTAAAAGCTTTGTTAAAATTACATACAATTACCTGAATGCTGCTAAGTCACTTTAGTCGTGTCTGACTCTGTACGACCCCATAGACGGCAGCCCACCAGGCTCTCCCGTCCCTGGGATTCTCCAGGCAAGAACACTGGAGTGGGTTGCCATTTCCTTCTCCAATGCATGTAAGTGAAAAGTGAAAGTGAAGTCACTCAGTCGTGTCCAACTCTCTGCGACCCATGGACTTCATCCCACCAGGCTCCTCCATCCATGGGATTTTTCCAGGCAAGAGTACTGGAGTGGGGTGCCATTGCCTTAATATAGCTAAGCAAAGGCAGTAAGAAACAATCTTCTCTGCTATAATATGTCAGATTACTATGGAGCAAACAAATTTCTCATTGAAATACATAAAAATACTCTTTATGATTTTCAAATGCACCTTCACCATAAACATTGATATTTCTGTCAGGTAAGTTACCATGTTTTGCCCTTTGACCAAATTACTTCTGACAATGAAGGTGAGCTACTCATTAAAGTTCAACGTTTTTTAATAGACTGATCAAATTTAATTTAGAAGGGATTTCCCTGGTGGTCCCTTGTTAAGAATCCACCTGCCAATGCAGGAGAGACGGGTTTGATCTCCAGTCTGGGAAGATCTCACATGCTGCTGAGCAACTAAGCCCATGCACCACAACTGCTGAGCCTGCGCTCTAGAGTCTGTGCTGCACAACAAGACATCAGATCAGATCAGTGGCTCAGTCGTGTCCGACTCTTTGCGACCCCATGAATCGCAGCACGCCAGGCCTCCCTGTCCATCACCAACTCCCGGAGTTCACTCAGACTCACGTCCATCGAGTCAGTGATACCATCCAGCCATCTCATCCTCTGTCGTGCCCTTCTCCTCCTGCCCCCAATCCCTCCCAGCATCAGAGTCTTTTCCAATGAGTCGATTCTTCGCATGAGGTGGCCAAAGTACTGGAGTTTCAGCTTTAGCATCATTCTTTCCAAAGAAATCCCAGGGCTGATCTCCTTCAGAATGGACTGGTTGGATCTCCTTGCAGTCCAAGAGACTCTCAAGAGTCTTCTCCAACACCACAGTTCAAAAGCATCAATTCTTTGGCGCTCAGCCTTCTTCACAGTTCAACTCTCACATCTATACACGACCACAGGAAAAACTATAGCCTTAACTAGACGAACCTTTGTTGGCAAAGTAATGTCTCTGCTTTTGAATATGCTATCTAGGTTGGTCATAACATTCTTTCCGAGGAGTAAGTGTCTTTTAATTTCATGGCTGCAGTCACCATCTTCGGTGATTTTGGAGCCCAGAAAAATAAAGTCTGACACTGTTTCCACTGTTTCCCCATCTATTTCCCATAAAGTGGTGGGACCAGATGCCCAGAAAAATAAAGTCTGACACTGTTTCCACTGTTTCCCCATCTATTTCCCATGAAGTGGTGGGACCGGATGCCATGATCTTCGTTTTCTGAATGTTGAGCTTTAAGCCAATTTTTTCACTCTCCACTTTCACTTTCATCAAGAGGCTTTTGAGTTCCTCTTCACTTTCTGCCATAAGGGTGGTGTCATCTGCATATCTGAGGTTATTGATATTTCTCCCGGCAATCTCGATTCCAGCTTGTGTTTCTTCCAATCCAGCGTTTCTCATGATGTACTCTGCTTATAGGTTAAATAAACAGGGTGACAATATACAGCCTTGACGTACTCCTTTTCCTATTTGGAACCAGTCTGTTGTTCCATGTCCAGTTCTAACTGTTGCTTCCTGAGCTGCATACAAATTTCTCAAAAGGCAGATCAGGTGTTCTGGTATTCCCATCTCTTTCAGAATTTTCCACAGTTTATTGTGATCCACACAGTCAAAAGCTTTGGCATAGTCAATAAAGCAGAAATCCCACCACAATAAGAAGTCTTCACATCATAACTGGAGAGAGGCCCTCATTTATCACAATTAGAGAAAGCCCACGAAGCAATGAAGACCCAGCACAGCCAAAAATAAATAGATTAATACTTAAAAATTAGATATAAATTCTAAGATGATTATAAAACACTGCTTAAATATTTTATACATCATAGCTGATTTAATAAAAGTCTTACAATCAAAATAGTTGTGCAAATAAGTTCTATTTGCTTAAAAGTAGGCAATTTCTATGGAGAAGTCACATAATAGTAAATGTATTTAGAGTTTTTATTTACAAAATCTACCTCGTGTTGGACAAGTCAACATGAGATTGAGCTGCTAATTTCCAGTGAGATATCAAGGGCAGAAATAGGACAAATTTTGTATGCCAGGACTGGACTACTGTATCATGACTGTGGAAATGTTTGTATATTGCCTGCCCATGCTATCTATTCTTGGCACCAGTGAATACAATAAATCTTCACCTCAGAGACTCTGAAATGCATTATATAGCTTCTCTTTAAAAAATACTGCCACAACTTCCTTTAAAATAGGCCTGCTTGTAAAACCTGAATGTTGCAGAAACAATAGACTTCCTGCCAAAAAACATGTGAGCAAGAAAAGAGTAATTGACTTCACTAGCAATGGACTGAGCTTTGGATTTATTGTATTTGTATGCAGACATTTGAAGCTTCTTCTCATAAACACATTTAACCAAATAAAGTTTATTGAAGAAATGCCTTTATTGTGATAATTTGGGAAAGATTTAAAAAAAAAAATATTCTAATAGAATTATCCAGGGCTTCCCTGGTAGCTCAGCTGGTAAACAATCCACCTGCAATACAGGAGACCCTGGTTCGATTCCTGGGTAGGGAAGTTTCCCTGGAGAAGGGATAGGCTACCCACTCCAGTATTCTTGGGCTTCGCTGGTGGCTCAGATGGTAAAGAATCCACCTGCAATGTGGAAGACCTGGGTTTGATCCCTGGGTTGGGAAGATCCCCTGGAGGAGGGCAACCCCCTCCAGTATTTTGCCTGGAGAATCCCCATGGACAGAGGAGCCTGGCGGACTACAGTCCACGGAGTTGCAAAGAGTCAGACAGATTGAGCTATTAAGCACAGCACAGAATTATCCAATGTTTAGAAAATGAATTTTACTTCATTCTGAACTTTTAAAAATGCCTTCATTTTGGTACCTTATGACTGCATAATTTATACACAGGTGTGATTGGATCTATTATGCATTCCAACTCTTCAAAGGCTTAGAAATGTCATGAGCATTACTCTGATTAATAAGCAAAGGAAAACCCTCTCTACCCATTATGGAGAATACTTTTCAATAAATTTTGTAATCCATCTGTGTCACAATTTCACTAAGAAAGGGCAAACTTTCATCTGTGTTCTTTCTTCAATTCTGTCCATTGTCCATTTTTTAAATAGACATGTGCTATTATTACCATCAGCCTACTCACTGGATAAGTCCCTGATGCTGGAAAAGACTGAATGCAGAAGAAGAGAGCATCAGAGGATGAGACGGCTGAATAGCATCACCAGTGCAATGGACATGAACTTGGGCAAACTTCGGGAGATGGTGACAGACAGGAAGGCCTGGCGTGCTGCAGTCTATGGGGGTTGCAAAGAGTCGGACACAACTGGGTGACTTAACAACAAATTATTACCATCATCCAGACCTTTTAGGGTTAACATGTAACTGGCATAATAACATATGTATCCAGTTCCAGTTCCAATTCAGTCACTCAGTCCTGTCAGACTCTTTGGACCCCATGAATTGCAGCACGTCAGGCCTCCCTGTCCATCACCAACTGCTGGAGTCTACCCAAACCCATGTCCATTGAGTCGGTGATGCCATCCAACCATCGCATCCTCTGTCATCCCCTTCTCCTCCCACCTTCAATCTTTCCCAGCATCAGGGTCATTTCCAATGAGTCAGCTCTTCACATCAAGTGGCCAAAGTATTGGAGTTTCAGCTTCAAAGTCAGTCCTTCCAATGAACACCCAGGACTGATCTCCTTTAGGATGGACTGGTTGGATCTCCTTGCAGTCCAAGGGACTCTCAAGAGTCTTCTCCAACACCACAGTTCAAATGCATCAATTCTTCTGTGCTCAGCTTTCTTTATAGTCCAACTCTCGCATCCATACATGACCACCGGAAAAACCATAGCCTTGACTAGATGGACCTTTGTTGACAAAGTAATGTCTCTACTTTTTAATATGCTGTCTAGGTTGGTCATAACTTTCCTTCCAAGGAGTAAGCGTCTTTTAATTTCATGGCTGCAATCACCATCTGCACTGATTTTGGAGCCCCCAAAAATAAAGTCAACCACTGTTTCCCCGTCTATTTGCCATGAAGTGATGGGACCAGATGCCATGGTCTTAGTTTTCTGAATGTTGAGCTTTAAGCCAACTTTTTCACTCATATGTATAACCTTTTAAAATATTCTTCATTATCTGCAGCAAAGTCCAGTGTTTTGTGTTTAAGAGAGGAACCAGATTTTTAAAAAATAATGTATCCTTCAAAAACACTTCCATCACTAATCATCTGTGATATTAAATGTAGATGGCATGTCATTTACACTTAAGCATCATTATAATGCTGTTCTTCAGATGTGAGTGAGGGTTGCTCATTATAGATAATATCTAGTATTAGGGAAATTAGTAATGATGTTTTAAAAATTCTATTCTCTCACGAGTAGATACGCGGCAAGTTTTAAGCATAACTTTCTGGTATGGCGAGATAGTTGAGATATTTCCTGGTTATATGGCATCTTGTACCATATATGTAAATATTGGAAATGTCTGGAAGTGAACTGAAGAACTGTTTTCCACCTTAAGGCTGAACAATAGCCATCTTGTGAGCCACGGACATGTTTCTCAGAAGGAGCATATATTTGAGGTATTGAAAATTATGTATAAGATTACATTAAATCAACAAGTTCATGAAGCTCAGAGTAGGTTATATCTCTTTCCCTGAAAATGCTAGTTGAACAGCTGATAATACTCTTTAACAGATATTTGAAGGCAAAATGTTAGATGGTGGTTAACACAATCCTCAAGATTTTCTTTTCAAGTCAGAATGATTGACAAGGTTTTTGATTGCAAGTGTTGATTTAAACTTTGAGACTGCCTAGTTATTAAAATAAAGGCAGAATCTAACACCTTTTAATAGACAGAAATGTGAGAGCAAGACAGTTGCAATGTAACAAATATTCTTGGCAGCTCAGACACTCATTTTTCTTCTATTACAACCAACAGCAACATTTTAGTCAAGCAAAAAAATATTTTATCACTTTTCTTGGTTGAAATAATTTAGACTTCCTTTTTTTATAAAAGTGATTATAAATGTTAATCTCCTTGATGAATTCAGAGATAATTTGCTACTGAGAATTATCAGTCACAAGTGATAATTTAACTTCATTGGATTTGATGACATTGAATCCACTGATGTTTCACTAATAATATTTTAACAAAAGATGGAAGAGTGACCTAAACTAATTACAGAAGAACAGTTCAAAATTGAATGATATTAGAGTTCTAGGAAGGAAGTATATGATATTACAATATAGTAATTGTTAAAGAATTATTAACTGGGAACATTTTGATGAAACCTAAACAAAAAATCTACAAAGTTTTCAGACCCCCAGTGAAATGTATATGCATAGTGTAGATGTATGAAATGCAGATGCATAGATCTTGCAGATCTATACAAAATTTGTATGTTATTGTCATGGTCGATCACTTTTTACACTTAGGTAGAAGTAGGTAGAAAAAGCAAACATAAAACACTGGATCAAATTTTGTCCTGGTTTCAACTTTCATGTCATTTTCATTTCAAGCAAGTGATTTGCCTGTTACCCAATGGCCAGTTTCCTTATCTACAAATAGAAAATAATGCCTACTTTATTATATGAACATTTCAATTTAATATATTTCAGAAGTATTTTTAAGCTAAGTTATAAGTTATTATTATTATTAGAGTTGCCAATTTTATACTTAGTGAAATAATAAGACAC
Organism: Bos taurus; assembly: GCF_002263795.3. NCBI lineage: Eukaryota > Metazoa > Chordata > Mammalia > Artiodactyla > Bovidae > Bos > Bos taurus. The sequence goes on from NC_037331.1 coordinate 58,618,793, forward strand.
AGGTGGTCAGATATTACAGTTACTCCAAAATACATTGCTGAAAATGATTCTACTCTAAACTGACACCTAAACATTTTATTTTAGCATAGGTAAATGAAATTGTGATATTATTTAAGTATTGACAGCAATAGAACATGAATACTATAATAAATTTATATCACCATCATTCATTTAAAGTATACAACGGGACTTCCCTGGTGATCCAGTGGCTCAGACTCTACGCTCCCATTCAGGGGACCTGGGTCTGATCCCTGGTCAGGGAACTAGATCCCACGTGCTACAATTAAAGACCCTGCATACCACAACCAAGACCTGGTGCAGCCAAATAAATAAATAATGAAAGTGAAAGTGAAGTCACTCAGTCATGTCCGACTCTTTGAGACCACATGGACTGTAGTCTACCAGGCTCCTTCCTCCATGGGACTGTCCAGGCAAGAGTACTGGAATGGGTTGCCATTTCCTTCTCCAGGGGATCTTCCCGACCCAGGGATCGAACCTGGGTCTCCTGCATTCCAGACAGACGCTTTAACCTCTGAGCCACCAGGGAAACCCAAATAAATAATAAAAAGTATTAATTTATTTTTAATACCAAATTATTATTTAATAGGAAATTTTATACCATTAATTTTGTCTACTTGAATTTTTATTACCATTCTAATTCTGCAACATTAATTTATCCTAAAGTATGATTTTAAACAGTATTCTATTGACCATCTTATTGTATTTTTCTACAGATATTTATTTTTAAATTTAAATATTATGTAGCCATAAAGCTCTATGTATCTCTTAGAGTGACTTTTTATTGAAGTATTATTTGTACTTGATTTACTTAACACAGGAAAAATATAATGAATTTTAATAAATACTATTTTTATAAAGTAAAATTCATTTGAGATGGTCATGGATTACTTGAAACGGTTGTGGAAACGTTCCTATATTTGCCATTCTGGAGATTTTTCCACATCAGGACAAGCACTGGAGGGAGTTTTGAGACTGCCATATGCTTTTTTAAAAAAATAATAGTGAAAAAGATTATTATGTAAGGGGGAAGAGAAAAGAAAAACCTTCAGGGCAGACAACTTTTTAGGTGAATCAATTTTATAATAGACTACAAATATAACTTAAGAATACTATATCTGATTTCTTTAAAACTATGAATACTTTAATTTAATAGCCCTTTGTTAAAACTTTGGGAACTGCTAAGAGTACAAATTAGAAAACGATTTTCCTAACACTCCGTTGCCCCCTCAAAACATCAAACCTCTGACACTCTTTATTGATTCTGAGTAGTCAATCATCTTTCCAGTCTGTTTCCTTCAGTGACTGAAATTGTCTTAACAGTAATTGAAATGGAAAAAACATAATTCAAGAGCGGCCAGGTGGACCTAAGTAAGGCTAGCCTAGGTAGACTCTAGTCAGATCCCCTATGGAGAGAACATTTGTGTGTTTCCATTGAAAGTTTGACTGTGAAGAAAGCTGAGCACCGAAGAATTGATGCTTTTGAACTGTGGTGTTGGAGAAGACTCTTGAGAGTCCTTTGGAATGCAAGGAGATCCAACCAGTCCATTCTAAAGGAGATCAGTCCTGGGTGTTCATTGGAAGGACTGAAACTACAATACTTTGGCCACCTCAGAATGCGAAGAGTTGACTCATTGGAAAAGACCCTGATGCTGGGAGGGATTGGGAGCAGGAGGAGAAGGGGAAGACAGAGGATGAGATGGCTGGAAGGCATCACCGACTTGATGGAAATGAGTTTGAGTGAACTCAGGGAGTTGGTGATGGACAGGGAGGCCTGGTGTGCTGTGTGATTCATGGGGTCACAAAGAGTCAGACACAACTGAGCAACTGAACTGAACTGAAGCCTAGCCTATTCTCTCTAGTTTTCTCTAGCTCAGAGAATTTAAAGTCTCTGACATACAGGGGTGGAAAGAGCCACCAATGTAATTAACAGAAGGCAATGGCAACCCACTCCACTACTCTTGCCTGGAAAATCCCATGGACAGGGGAGCCTGGTAGGCTGCAGTCTATGGGGTCGCTAGGAGTCAGACATGACTAAGCGACTTCACTTTCACTTTTCACTTTCATGCATTGGAGAAGGAAATGGCAACCCACTCCAGTATTCTTGCCTGGAGAATCCCAGGGACGGGGGAGCCTGGTGGGCTGCCATCTATGGTGTTGCACAGAGTCGGACACGACTGAAGCAACTTAGCAGCAGCAGCAGCAGTATTTATTGCACAACCTATCACGGAGGTGGATTGGCATGAGGCTTTAAAACCCTCAGGTTTTAAATCAATGTAGAGAGGCGAGAAACTAACTTTATGACATTGAGTCCAGAGAGCAGCCTGTGGTGAAGAAATCTCCAAATACCCAGTCTCCTCAGCAATAATTTCATATTAATAATTTGCTAAAGAAAAAACCGAATTTAAAACCACATACCCATTAGTTCTGTTTGTTTGTTTGCTTGTGTAGCTCAAGCAGAGAGATTTTGAACTCAAGTTTAATTACCTTGACAGAGGAAGCCAAAATGAAGGAAGAAGCTCCTTTGTAAAGTGTTTTCAAACCTCTATCTTCTGTAAGACCTTTGAATCACCCTAATTAAGGGCATTGTATGCTCTTTTGTGGCTCTTGATTTATATTCATAGATTTTAGAGTAAAACACAGGAAAAGAGCAATCACCTGCACCCGCACTTTTATTTGAAAAAGATAAAACAGTAAACCTGGGATAGTAAATACCTTCTCCAAGATCACACAGGTAATGTCAAAACATCTCAGTTCAGTGCTTCTCCCCTTTGTTTTCAGGCTAAGGTAGTGCTCAAAGTATGGTCTCTGGATGAGCAGCATAAAAGTCAACTGGGAGCTTCTTAGAAAAGTTAATTTTATAGCTCCAGACTGTTGGATCCAAAACTCTGGGTCTGGTACCCAATAATCTTTATTTTTGAAAGTCTTCTAAGTGATTCTAATGTAATATAACATTTGCGAACCACTGTTTAGAAACTACAGATCAAAACTTTAAGTTCTAACGGTGTTGTCTTAAATGGCCTCGGTTTTGGTTCAATGGAGCAATGTCTGTGTCCTGATTCTGGAAGGGTGTTGATCACCATCTTATCACAAAATAGAAGTTGTACCATGTAGTATTCAAATTTTGAGCTATAAATATCAGTTTCTATGTCCACCTCTCAATTTCTGTATTATCTTGGTAAAAAAGATTTTTAGATTTTGAATTTTAATAAAGTTTTTTGTAAAGATCTATATAGTGAAATTGCTCAGTCGTGTCCGACTCTGTGACTCCATGGATTGTAGCCTATCAGGCTCCTCCCTCCATGGGATTCTTCAGGCAAGAGTACTGGAATGGGTTGCCATTTCCTTCTCCAATATGAAGAAGAAGTAATAGAAACAAACAATAGCTAGAAGACAAGGAAGACTACTTCAGCTCTTAACACGTAAATATAATAGGTTATTTTCTATACATGATAAAAGAAGAAGCAACTCTACTACTAGTCCTTCACAAAGGGCAGCCTTATGCTCACAACTGAGAAATATTTCAAAAAGCTATATGAAGGGGAAAATCTGATCATCCATATGTTTGAATAGATCAAGTTTACTTTTTAAAAGTTAAAAATAAATGTATTTTGAAAAGCTAGTTATAGTAATTGTTCAAATGAAAAGAAGGTGAGAATGATATGGAAGTTCTATGAAGGATCCTGATTTAGAATGAATTTTATGTTTTTCAGAATATGTAATTCGAAGTAAGTTTGCTTATAGAGGGACTAATTTCCTCACCAAGGTCCAAGGAATAGGTGTACAGTATTGAGAGAACAGAATGAAATATTTTAAGGAATGAACGGTTGTTTATGTAAAGTGCAATAATCTCTGATACTCAGCTACTCTATAATCACATTTATAATCCAATACAAAATTTAAACTCTTGTTTTCAAGTCTTTACTTAATTTGCTGAATTATTCCTGTTGCTCAAAGCAAATATACCATAACAAATTATACCATCATTTCACAGAATAATCATACAATTAGTATACAATACAAATGGATTATTCATACATTAAAAAATATTTTAAAATTGTTAACAGGTGACAATTTACTATTTTCTTTATAGCCAAAAAATTTTAATCATGAAACTAGTTGTAATTCAACAAGTAAATTATTTGAGAATGCTTATAAGAATTATCAGTTTTTACTAAACAATGAACACATCCATACACCTTTCTCAGTCCTATTTATTTTTATTGTTCAATAAATTTAAGGCTACATAAAGAAGAAATGAATACAGGCTTTCTAACCATCTTTCCCATATGCTTCCAATATACAATTTGGAAGGTAAAAGAGTGGTTGGTAGCTAAATTACCGAATATATTTCCTTGCAGTAAAAAGAAAAGTGCCTTTGTAGAAATGCTGTGGAATTTTCCTATTAAACATGGTGGAATAATTTCTTACCATCTGTAGCATCCATTTAAAATATGTAAACAGTGGTATATTTGCCATCTGTTTGAAGGAGTTTTTATGATACTTTTGAATCTGTCATTCAGTGATATCACCAATTTTATCATCTATGGATGATGCTTAAAACTATGATCAATGACATTTTTGGTAGCCAGACTTGCCTGCTGTGGAAATGAAGCAGCAAAGGACTATAAAAATGGCCAGTAACAACCATAAGAGTTCTGTTAACACCAATAAAACAGTACAGAACAGCTATTTAAAAACATTTAACATCTTGCTGAAGGTGAAGAGAATAATATCTGCAGAATGAGTGCTGTGTATCAGCTTACTCCAGGTAGCTATTAAACAGGTACATTACAATCCAAGCCCTTCCCACATCCTTGGAAACATGTTGAAAAATGATTCTGCCCACAGAAGTTCTCACCAGGTTTTCTACCCAGCCTAATGTTCCGAGATAATTAGTGAGTTTCTCTACATGTCTGAGGAAGTAAAATATGGACTAATTAACAGTTTACTGAATAAAAACAGAATAGATAGATGTAGACATTTATCTTCAAGAAAATGCCAATGAATCCATTAGGATTTCCTATGCTGAGGTGGCATAAATACTCAGATATTCATAGACTAAGTTTTCAAGGTAAGTTAATAGTTTTCATGGAATTCAAAGACCTACCAGGTTCTGAGGCTTGGAATATTTAGACAAGAGTAAACAAAACCAGTTCCTTATGATAGCACATTATTTAAGAAGAAAAGTTATTCTAAGATGTGTTTTCTTCAAATTAGAAAAATTTCACTAGTTCTTGGGTGGTTCTTCACCACCTACTATTTTTGGCCTGGCACAGGGTAGTGAGACAAACAAATTAAAGTCAGTAAAATTACAGGAAAGAAGGTTGTATCCTTAGTGAACTTTACTTAATGGTAAATACAGCTTTAGCCTATATTGACTGATCTTCAAAATGATGTCTGGATTTTTTTTTTCCAGTTTTGAATATTAGACATCTTTCTAAAATTCTCTGTTAAAGGTGAACTTTATAGATTCCTCTTCTATATGCTTGGTCCTTTCCTGAAGTTAAGGATTGGGGTTTCCTAAAGCATTGACTATTTCATGGTAATTGTGTAGCAATATAATACAGACTGACTTTGAAATGCAATTCACTACTATTAGAAATCAGATTCAAGAATGGTCTGTATAAAAAGAGGGGAAAATAAAATTAGAAAAAAAATACATATTAAGCTAAAAAACATTTATGTGATATTGTGGCTGTGCATTGTCAACTGAAAGAAAAATGCACCCTATAAGAACTGTGAGTTGAGTTTTATTCAGGGTCTTACTGAAGACTATAGCTTGGGAAGCAGACTTTCAGTGAAATCGCAGAGAGAACTGCTCCTGGGAAGTAGAGGGAGAAGCCAGTTATATACATGATTTTGCCTAGGGAATACAGGCAGTCAAGCATGTGTGTGTGTGCTAAGCTGCTTTAATCCTATCCAACTTTTTGTGACCCTATAGACTATAGCCTGACGGGCTCCAATGTCCATAGGATTCTCCAGGCAAGAATACTGGAGTGGGTTGCCATGCCCTCCTCCAGGATATTTTCCTGTCCCAGGGGTTGAACCCAGGTCACTTATGTCTCCTAAATTAGCAAACAGTAAAGCGTCTGCCTACACTGTGGGAGACCCGGCTTCGAGCCCTGGGTCGGGAAGATCCTCTATAGAAGGAAATGGCAACCCACTCCAGTACGCTTGCCTGGAAAATCCCATGGACAGAGGAGCCCGGTAGGCTACAGTCCATTGGGTCGCAAAGAGTCGGACACGACCGAGCGGCTTCACTTCACTCCTTTACCACTCTTACCACTTGGGAAGCCCATAGTCAAGCATACTCCTCTGTAAAAAGGTCACTGCTAATTACAAGGAACAGCTATCTCAATGCTTTTAGAGCTTTTATGTGTATAGGAAGATTCAAGAATCTGGACTCATTAAAATTCTTCTCTAGATTTATCTAACTATCTAGCAGGTCTGCTTTTCCAAAGCACAGAGTGCCTCATGCTGTTTTTCCTTCTGAATTCCTTTTGGGGTATACTGTTGGTCAGCACCTGCAGGCTAATGATTTAATCCTTGTAGAACCAGGTGATGAACAACATTCTTTGTTTTACAGTATTATTTGTGTTAGCAAAAATATATTATATTTAAATAGCCATTTGTATTTCCTCTTATTGATGTGGGTTTTGTAGTAGTTATAATTTCCAACAGTATATTATCCAACAAGACATCACTAAAGTATATTGTCATCCCAGAGGAGAATGTGGCTAGGAAAGTTTAGCTCTCCTAATATACTGATATATTTATTTAAATGTAGTATTTTATTTGGGAGGAGACACATGGGAGATTTTCAGGCAATGCCATTTTATTCCTAAAATATCAAGAAAAGCATAATATTTACAGTACAAAGGACTATAGTAAAATAGCTTGGCATAAGATAAATGCACAAAAATCAATTATTTTCCTATATAAGACAGTGAAATTATTTAAAAAATGTGAATTCATTCACAATGAAAATGAAATCACTTTAAAAAACAACTAAGTAGGTATACCAAGAAAAGATGAAAACTTTTCAAAAAATAAAAAGACTGAATAAAAAGGAAAGACATATCATAGATTTGAATGAGTAATAAATTATAGTATGTTAAACATACTTTAAATTCTCTTTGGAAAAAAACAAGAAAGGTGATTCTAAAACTATTTGGAAGAAGACTCACAATATCATAGGTCAGGAATTATTGAATATGATGATGCAATTTTGTGACTTATAAGAACTATATACATTCAGATGATCAAAATATATTTCTCATATGTATCTTATCTTCATCCACAGTTCCTGGCTCACAGTTTTCCAAATCCTTAGAATTTCCTAAGTGTTGACAGTGACAAATGTGTCTCTTGTTATATTAATGAAGTGCATTTCTGGACCCCATCTAAGGATGGGACTGGTTGCTAGAAGAACCAACCATACAACTAAAGGGGTGGAACTTTCAGTCCCATCCCCTGACCTCCAGGGAAGCCAAGGGACTGGAGGGTGAATCAGATGCCCGTGGCCAGTAATTAACTGGCCATGACTATGTATTGAAGGGCTTCCCCGGTAGTGCAATGGTAAAGAATCTACCTGCCCATGCAGGAGACATGAGAGATATGACTTTGATCCTTGGGCCAGGAAGCTTCCATGGGGAAGGAAATGGCAACCCGCTCCAGTATTCCTGCCTGGAAAATTCCACAGACAGAGGAGCCTGGCAGACTACTGTTCAGGGGGTTGTAAAGAGTTGGACATGACTGAGTGACTGAGCACATGTATTGAAGCCTCTATAAAAACCCAAAATGATGGGGTTTGGAGAACTTCTGAGTTGGTGAACACATAGAGTGTGAGGAGAGGGTTAGCTGCTGGAGAGGGCATGGAAGCTCCTCACTCTTCCCCCCACCTTGTCCTGTGCATCTTCTCTCTGGCTGTTCCTAACTTAGATTTTATTTATATAATAAACTGGCAATCTAGTTAGTGAAAAGATGTTCTGAGTTCTGTGAGCCATTACAGAAAATTAGTTGAACCCAAGGAAAGATTGATTGTGGGAACTTCTGACTTATAGCTAGACAGTCAGAATTGCAGGTAGCAACATGGGCTTGTGACTAGCATCTGAAATGGGCCTTGGGGCAGTCTCATAAGACTGAACCCCTAACTGGTGGAATGTGATGTTCTCTGAGGAAGATATCAGAATTGAGTTGCATTGAGTTAAATTCTTGCATATACTATTGGTGTCTGAGAGTTGCTTGTTAGCGTGAGAAAACCCTCCCTTCTATACCTCCCTCCACCCCCGCCACCTCCACATTGGACTTGACTCCAGAACTCTTTTAATGAGGTGTGAAAGGAATTTTCTCATTCTATTGGCTTTTTAAACACATGATAATTTAAACACTGCAGTATTGTCATAAGATTTGAAAAGTGGACAGAATATAAGAAACTGCCTCCAAATGGATATTAATATATATAATATAATATTTAAATAAATAAACATGTTTAATAATATAGGGGAAATTGTGCTATATTAAGAAAAGAAATAAATCAAATCTTCACCAGAAAACACACAAAACAAATCTTTGACAGATATAGTTAGTTAAAACCATAAAACCCTTAGAAGGGAGTGTTAGATGATCAGTTAAATTCCCACTGAGGTAGAATTTTCTGAATATGCCAAAGAAGCTATTCAATAATATTAAAACTGTTTTCAATTATAATACATTAAAATATACCATAAAAGCAAAAAAGAAAAGCTAGTAAGCATATTTGCAATAAATATGACAGCATATTATTTGCTTAATATAAACAGACTTTTAAGAGTCATCAAGAAAGTACTATAAGAAGTAGTGTCAGCGTGAAAAAATAATTCAAAGGAAAAATGGGAAATAAACAAGAAAAAGCATGTAATTTTATTGGTAATTAAAGAAATGGAGAAGACTCATGAGAGTCCCTTGGACTACAAGATCAAACCAGTCAATCCTAAAGGAAATCAACCCTGAATGTTCCCTGGAAGGATTATTGCTGAAACTGAAGCCCCAATACTTTGACCACCTGATGCAAAGAGCGGACTCATTGGAGAAGACCCTGATGCTGGGAAAGATTGAAGGCAAAAGGAGAAGGAGGCAGCAGAGGATAAAATGGTTAGCATCACTGGCTCAAAGGACATGAATTTGAGCACAGTCCAGGAGACAGTGGAGGACAGAGGAGTCTGGCCTGCTGCAGTCCACAGGTTCACAAAGAGTCAGACATGATGTAGTGATTGAACAACAACAGCAAAGAAATGGAGATTATAACAGTGAATATGTGTGTGTTAGTCACTCAGTCATGTCTGACATTTCATGACTCATGGACTGCCAGGCTCCTCTGTCCATGGAATTCTCCAGGAAAGAATACTGGAATGGGTTGCCATGCCCTTCTCCAGGGGATCTTCCTGACCGAGGGATCGAACCTGGGTCTCCCGAATTGCAGGCAGATTCTTTACCATTTGAGCTACCCAGGAGGCCTTTTTTTTCCCCTTGTCATATTATAAAGGTTTAAGAATTTGGCATGCTAGGCAATGGCACCCTACTCCAGTACTCTTGTCTGGAAAATCCCATGGACAGAGGAGCCTGGAAGGCTGCAGTCCATGAGGTCGCAAAGAGTCGGACACGACTGAGCGATTTCACTTTCACTTTTCACTTTCATGCATTGGAGAAGGAAATGGCAACCCACTCCAGTGTTCTTGCCTGGAGAATCCCAGGGACGTGGGAGCCTGGTGGGCTGCCGTCTATGGGGTCGCACAGAGTCAGACACGACTGAAGCGACTTAGCAGCAGCAACAATCTAGTAATTTCAGTTTTAGCAACCTTCTCTAACAAGCTAAAGATCCAAAACTCATTGCCATATTAGGGAAAAATTCAAGACTCTTAAGGTATCAAAGACTAAAAGAATGAATTTAAAAAACATGGCACAAACATAGAAAATAATACAGCTGTTAAAATTTGTAATTTTGGCTTCTCTTCATCTTTCCTTCTATTCATGAACAATTTGGACTCAAAATCATGAGACAGGGAAGAGAAAGGTAGGCATTTTAATATCTGTATATTGAAAACTAAAATTTTGTTCCAGTATCTTCAAATCTAGTCTAATACCACAGAGTCTATTTTACTTTATCCCTTTCCAGTTTTTTTAGTCCCTTTTCCTTAGGTGAAAAATCAACTTTCACTGTCCTTCACAGATATACTTTCTGTATTTAAGTGTGTACCATGGTGAGAATTTTAGATGCCCTGAGTGGGATATTGGTAACCAAGTAGGAGGGGAAGGCATGTTTGTTTGGTGTCAGAGCCTGGATAAGGTAAGATTAGTAGGGTGTTAGAGCTGGAGTAGGATAAGGAGAACATCCATGTAGTGGGTCAGGGCAGTCATGTGTGAAGAGTTAGTGTTCAAGTGTGTGAGAAGCGAACCTATCTCAGGCTGCTGGAGCCTGAGCAGGGTGAGCAAGTCATCCTTGTAAGGGAAGTAGATACAACAGAAAGTGTAGCTGTGAGGGATAGTGAACGCTGGTTTCTCACTGAAGGAGAAGGCATCGCCAAATCTGGAAAGGGAGAAAAGCAGAATAAATTACTGGTATTGGATTAAGATTGAAGGTATTGGTATGAACTTGTAGTTTTCAACATATAGATATAGAGAAGCATAGGAATAAGGTGTGTGTGTGTGTGTGTGTGCTTGAAGTAGAGAAAGAAAATGGAATGATTATACTGAATTTGTGCAGAAGAGCATTCTTGTTTGTAGAAAAAATATGAAGAAATTAGGAGGTAATAGGATATCACATCAACACTATACTTTTTAAAATACATTAAGATCTTTTAAAACATTTAAAACTTTGATTTGTATAAACTTAAGATTGTTTCAAAAATTTGCAAATATAATTTCAAATAAGCAAAGTATCATATACACATAAACACCCTTATATATGTGTGTGGGGGACATTAGAAGTTAAAATGATGGATGTAGTTTTCCATGTAAATGATCAGAGCTTCAGTTCTCTGTAAACTTACAGCAGTGATGAATGTTAAGCAGCAATGCCATATGCATTATTAATAAAACTGTTAGTTCATGAGTATGCTTCACATTTCCCTTCAGCTGTGTTGTAATTATGAATTCTTACTCTACAGACCAAACTTTGATGAGCTACAGTTTGAGATTTTCAATTTGAGTTGATGGATTTACCCAAGACTAAGGATATGATTTTTGTTTATTTGTTTGGAACACCAAGAAATTAACTACAGACAGAATAGCAAATGGGTTAAGAGCACACAATGTGGATCCACTTAAAACTAGTTTGAAGTACTAACATCAGCCCTTAAAAGCCATGTGACGGATTAGAAGAGGAAAGTTAATTTCTCAGAGGGGTTAATAAACCTTTGTCATAGGCTGTGAGAGAACTAAATTTGCTAATACATGGTATCTGTCATACGATAAGTACCCAGTACAATGCTGTTATAAATTACTACGATCTCTGTATGAATCAGGGAAGGTTAGTTGCTGTAACAACTGTCTCAGAGGTTTAACATGACAAAATAAAATTATCCCTTATTTTATAGTCTGACTAAAGTCAGAAAGGAGGCATTGCTCTGTTCAATCAGGAGCCTACTAGACTCTACTCACTAAGCACTTTTGTCATTTTCTGAGGTCTTTGATTCTTTGTGTTTGCTGACACACAAAAGAAAAAGAGCAGAACATGTGGCAGGTATATCCCCTCTTAATAACTTTGGTAATTGTTAGCACATAATTTCAGCCATGGTCTATTCATGAGAACTAGTCACAGAACTTCACGTAGTTGCAAGAGATGTGAGAAGTGATGTCTACTGGTAAATTGAGGACAAAGACAAAGATGGATATTACAAGCATTTGTGGTCTTTGTTACCATCTGCCTTTCTGGTCTCCAAATATGAAACTCCCTTCTTTGCAGAGAGAGGTCATCTCAGTTCAGTTCAGTTCATTTACTCAGTCATGTCCAACTCTTTGCCACCCCATGAGTTGCAGCACGCCAGGCCATCCTGTCCATCACTAACTCCTGGAGTTCACTCAAACTCATGTCCATCGAGTCAGTGATGCCATCCAGCCATCTCATCCTCTGTCGTCCCCTTCTCCTCCTGCCTCCAATCCGTCCCAGCATCAGAGTCTTTTCCAGTGAGTCGACTCTTCGCATGAGGTGGCCAAAGAACTGGAGTTTCATCTTTAGCATCAGTCCTTCCAAAGAACACCCAGGACTGATCTCCTTTAGAAAGGACTGGTTGGATCTCCTTGCAGTCCAAGGGACTCTCAAGAGTCTTCTCCAACACCACAGTTCCAAATCATCAATTCTTTGGCGCTCAGCTTTCTTCACAGTCCAACTCTCACATCCATACATGACCACAGGAAAAACCATAGCCTTGACTAAATGGACCATTGTTGGAAAAGTAATGTCTCTGCTTTTGAATATGCTATCTAGGTTGGTCATAACTTTCCTTCCAAGGAGTAAGCATCTTTTAATTTCATGGCTACAGTCACCATCTGCAGTGATTTTGGAGCCCATAAAAATAAAGTCTGACACTTTCCACTGTTTTCCCATCTATTTCCCATGAAGTGATGGGATCAGATGCCCTGATCTTCGTTTTCTGAATGTTGAGCTTTAAGCCAACTTTTAACTCTCCACTTTCATTTTCATCAAGAGGCTTTTGAGTTCCTCTTCACTTTTTGTCATAAGAGTGGTGTCATCTGCATATCTGAGGTTATTGATATTTCTCCCAGCAATCTTGATTCCAGCTTGTGCCTCTTCCAGCCCAGTGTTTCTCATGATGTACTCTGCACATAAGTTAAATAAGAGGGTGCCAATATACTGCCTTGATGTACTTCTTTTCCTATTTGGAACCAGTCTGTTGTTCCATGTCCAGTTCTAACTGTTGCTTCCTGACCTGCATACAGGTTTCTCAAGAGACAGGTCAGGTGGTCTGGTATTCCCATCTCTTTCAGAATTTTCCACAGTTTATTGTCATCCACACAGTTAAAGGCTTTGGCATGGTCAATAAAGCAGAAATAGATGTTTTTCTGGAACTCTCTTGCTTTTTCCATGATCCAGCAGATGTTGGCAATTTGATCTCTGGTTCCTCTGCCTTTTCTAAAACCAGCTTGAACATCTGGAAGTTCACAGTTCATGTATTGCTGAAGCCTGGCTTGGAGAATTTTGAGCATTACTTTACTAGCGTGTGAGATGAGTGCAATTGTGTGGTAGTTTGAGCATTCTTTGGCATTGCCTTTCTTTGGGATTTTAATGAGTACTGAGTTTTTCCAGTCCTGTGGCCACTGCTGAGTTTTCCAAATTTGCTGACATATTGAGTGCAGCACTTTCACAGCATCATCTTTTAGGATTTGAAATAGTTCAACTGGAATTCCATCACCTCCACTAGCTTTGTTCATAGTGATGCTTCCTAAGGGCCACTTGACTTCACATTCCAGGATGTCTGGTTCTAGGTGAGTGATCACACCATCATGATTATCTTGGTCTTGAAGATCTTTTTTGTACAGTTCTTCATGTATTCTTGCCACCTCTTCTTAATATTGTCTGCTTCTGTTAGGTCCATACCATTTCTGTCCTTTATAGAGCCCATCTTTGCATGAAATGTTCCCTTGGTATCTCTAATTTTCTTGAAGAGATCTCTAGTCTTTCCCATTCTGTTGTTTCCTCTATTTCTTTGCTGTTGCTGCTAGCCATCCCTAAAACAGAAATCCCACTATGTTACTCTCCATGAGTATCTCATGTTGCTGCACATCTTGTTTTGGCCTTTGTTCAAAAGTTGTTATGTTCCAAACTGTTAAGAGTGTTGTAGAGCACACAAGTTGAGGAGACAGAGACAGTGTCTCCCTTCAGGCCAGAGGTCAGAATTGTTTGCTTTCCAGAAGCAAATACAGGTTAATTATCATTATTATTATTATTATTATTTTGTTTACAAAACTTTGCCTAGTATTTATTTCTGCATAGCCTTTGGGATAATGATACTTTCCTATCTCTTGTGGTGGATAAAGCAAATAAGTGTTAATTTTATAAGTATTATTCTGTACCATATGTACATATTTACTCACTTTTATGTAAACATGTTACCTAATTTTATTAATGAAAAAATACTGGTAAAAACATATGTATTTCTCCACAAATGCCAGTCAGTAATACTTTACACTATAATCTTTTTTAGTTAAAAGGACAAAATCCACATGTTCCTATCAATAAATGCAGAAAAATCTGTTGATAATTTTTAACCTTCATTCATGATAAAGTAAATCATTTGTTGTGAACTAAGATTACAAATGATAACTCTTCAGCCTATTAAGATTATTGATCAAAAACCTCAACCAAACATTATATTTTAATGATAAAAATTTTTAAGCCTTTCCTTCAAAATCAAGAACGGAATGAGACCAAGTGAAAGTTGCTCAGTCATGTCTGACTCTTTGTGACCGCATGAACTATATAGTCCGTGGAATTCTCCAGGCCAGAATACTGGAGTGAGTAGCCTATCCATTCTCCAGTGGGTCCTCCCGTCCCAGTAATTAAATCAGGATCTCCCACACTGCAGGCAGATCCTTTACCAACTGAGCTATCAGGGAAGCCCAAGGAATGAGACAAAGACACTGCTGATCACTGTTCATATAAATATCATACTAAAGAATCTAGTTAAGGAAATATAATTAATACATAAAAGATGAGTTTAAGTAAATTATATTAGCAAAGCTAAAGTGTAATTTTAAAAATGAATTTATTTCACAATTAAAGATTAAAACAAAAATCTTTGCCTAGAGTTAAATATAACAAAAATGTTGGTGAATTCATGGAGAAAATATTAATAGTAGCATGTAATGAAAAACATTAAAGGAATAAAAATAAATTGAGAGGTAAGGTATTAAGTTGAATTATATGCTTGAGAAACCTATATGCAGGTCAGGAAGCAACAGTTAGAACTGGACATGGAACAACAGACTGGTTCCAAATAGTAAAAGGAGTATGTCAAGGCAGTATATTGTCACCCTGCTTATTTAACTTATATGCTGAGTACATCATGAGAAACACTGGGCTGGAAGAAGCACAAGCTGGAATCAAGATTGCTGGGAGAAATATCAATAACCTCAGATATGCAGATGACACCACTCTTATGGCAGAAAGTGAAGAGAAACTAAAAAATCTCTTGATGAAAGTGAAAGAGGAGAGTAAATAAGTTGGCTTAAAGCTCAACATTCAGAAAATGAAGATCATGGCATCTGGTCCCATCACTTCCTGGGAAATAGATGGAGAAACAGTGTCAGACTTTATTTTTATGGGCTCCAAAATCACTGCAGATGGGGATTGCAGCCATGAAATTAAAAAACACTCTTTGGAAGGAAAGTTATGACCAACGTAGATAGCATATTCAAAAGCAGAGACATTACTTTGCCAACAAAGGTCCGTCTAGTCAAGGCTATGGTTTTTCCAGTGGTCATGTATGGATGTGAGAATTGGACTGTGAAGAAAACTGAGCGCCAAAGAATTGATGGTTTTGAACTGTGGTGTTGGAGAAGACTGTTGAGAGTCCCTTGGACTGCAAGGAGATCCAACCAGTCCATCCTAAAGGAGATCAGTCCTGGGTGTTCATTGGAAGGACTGATGCTAAAGCTGAAACTCCAGTACTTTGGCTACCTCATGCGAAAAGTTGACTCACTGGAAAAGACTCTGATGCTGGGAGTGATTGGGGGCAGGAGGAGAAGGGGACGACAGAGATGAGATGGCTGGATGGCATCACTGACTCAATGGACATGAGTGAACTCCGGGAGTTGGTGATGCACAGGGAGGCCTGGCATTATGCGATTTTGGGGTTGCAAAGAGTCAGACACGACTGAGCGACTGAACTGAACTGAACTGAACTAATATGATACTGCTGTTTTGTTAGGTCAGATTTGGTCAGATATCAGCAATTTCATATGGTTCAACTCAATATATCCCTGAAAAAGACACAATGTTATGAAACTGATATTTTCCCAACATTAACGTATACACACATTTCTCTTCCCATGAAAAACCAATGTAACATAATTATAAAGTCTGTAAAATTTCAAGAATATATTTTTAACACTATAAAAGGATATTATGTAGCCCTACCAAAATTATAGTAAAATTGTAATTATAGCTAAACAATAGTATTTGTATATGGATAATGAAATAGCCAATGATCATATATTAAGATCCCAGAAGCAGATTCTTAGTATTGCAAATCTTGGTATCAATCTGATTTGCTTCTAAAGATCAGCTGGAGACAGAATGGACCATTTATTGAAGGATGATTGCGCATTTAGCAAAAGATAATTTTGTAACCCACTTTAGACAAAACTGGAGTGGGTACCCGTTCCTTTTTCCAGGGAATTTCCTCAATGCCAGGGATTGAACCCAAGTCTCCCATATTGCAGGCAGATTCTTTACCAGCTGAGCCACCAGGGAAGCTCAAGAATACTGGAGTGGGTGGCCTATCCTTTCTCCTGCAGTTCTTCCTGACCCAGGAATCTAACGGGGGTCTCCTGCATTGTAGGCTGATTCTTTACCAGCCGAGCTACCAGGGCAGCCCATAGGTTGTATAGAAAAATTAAATCCAGATAATGAAAATTTGAAAATGTGAAAAACTTTTAAGGCTAATGTAAAAGTAAATGTAGGAAAAAATGTCATGAAATTAAGGTAATAATATATTAAACAAGATATAAAAAGTACAACTCATGATAAAAAAGATTACATACTTAAAGCCTTCACTAATCAAAGAGAAAAATTTTAGATTAAAAGCTGCACATTGAACATATGTCTTTTAACATACAATACTGATAAAGGCATTGTATCAGAATGTATCATTTACTGTTACAAATTAGGGTGTGAAATTAACCAAATTAAAAATTGGGTGAAAATCAATGCCATTTATTTTAAGTGAGAGAGGCACACATAACATACACAAATATGAAAGCATGGTAAATTCATGGGAAACTTCATGGAAATTGCAAATCAAAACAATAGTAAAGTACAATTTCACATGAATCAGATTGACAGAACTTTTCTTTGCCTATTTTAGGGGTTATTTTTGGATGTGGGGCATTGAGAACTATCACACAGAATTGGCAGGAATGTAAATTTGAAAACTACATTATGGATAAACCTAAATTCAACCAGTTTATGATGTGAGTCTTATGGCCCAGCAAGTCCATTCCTAGGCATATACCCTAGAGAAATTCTATCCCAAATGCCCAAGGAGTCATATAAAAGAATTTTATTGTAGCATTGTTCATGATGTCCAAAAAACTAGGAACAATCAAAATCTTCATCATCAATGATACTTTTCACATAAGGCCCCAAAACATGCAAAACTAAATAATATATATTTTAAGAATACATACATGTGAAACAATTCTTTTGGAAAAAATCTATGATAAATACAAAAGTATGATTCATGGTTTTCACAGGGAGGAGGAGAAATGGACCAGGGTCAGGGAGGAGTGTACAGTGTTTCCCTAGTATTGATAATTCAATTACTTGGATTATTTTAATATTTTGCCTTATAAAGGTATTAATTGAGCCCATCTTTGCATGAAATGTTCCTTTGGTATCTCTGATTTTCTTGAAGAGATCCCTAGTCTTTCCCATTCTGTTGTTTTCCTCTATTTCTTTGCATTGATCGCTGAAGAAGGCTTTTTTATCTCTTCTTGCTATTCTTTGGAACTCTGCATTCAGATATTTATATCTTTCCTTTTCTTCTTTGCTTTTCACCTCTCTTCTTTTCACAGCTATTTGTAAGGCCTCCCCAGACAGCCATTTTGCTTTTTTGCATTTCTTTTCCATGGGAATGGTCTTAATCCCTGTCTCCTGTACAATGTCACGAACCTCATTCCATAGTTCATCAGGCACTCTATCTATCAGATCTAGGCCCTTAAATCTATTTCTCACTTCCACTGTATAATCATAAGGGATTTGATTTAGGTCATACCTGAATGGTCTCGTGGTTTTCCATACTTTCTTCAATTTAAGTCTGGATTTGGCAGTAAGGAGTTCATGGTCTGAACCACAGTCAGCTCCTGGTCTTGTTTTTGCTGACTGTATAGAGCTTCTCCATCTTTGGCTGCAAAGAATATAATCAATCTGATTTCAGTGTTGACCATCTGGTGATGTCCATGTATAGAGTCTTCTCTTGTGTTGTTGGAAGAGGGTGTTTGTTATGACCAGTGCATTTTCTTGGCAAAACTCTATTAGTCTTTGCCCTGCTTCATTCCGTATTCCAAGGCCAAATTTGCCCATTACTCCAGGTGTTTCTTGACTTCCTACTTTTGCATTCCAGTCCCCTATAATGAAAAGGACATCTTTTTTGGGTGTTAGTTCTAAAAGGTCTTGTAGGTCTTCATAGAACTGTTCAACTTTAGTTCTTCAGCATTACTGGTTGGGGCATAGACTTGGATTACTGTGATATTGATTGATTTGCCTTGGAAATGAACAGAGATCATTCTGTCGTTTTTGAGATTGCATCCAAGTACTGCATTTTGGGCTCTTTTGTTGACCGTGATGGCCACTCCATTTCTTCTGTGGGATTCCTGCCTGCAGTAGTATATATAATGGTTATCTGAGTTAAATTCACCCATTCCAGTCCATTTTAGTTCACTGATTCCTAGAATGTTGACAATCACTCTTGCCATCTCTTGTTTGACCACTTCCAATTTGCCTTGATTCATGGACCTGACATTCCAGGTTCCTATGCAATATTGCTCTTTACAGCATCGGACCTTGCTTCTATCACCAGTCACATCCACAGCTGGGTATTCTTTTTGCTTTGGCTCCATCCCTTCATTATTTCTGGAGTTATTTCTCCACTGATCTCCAGTAGCATATTGGGCACCTACTGACCTGGGGAGTTTCTCTTTCAGTATCCTATCACTTTGCCTTTTCATACTGTTCATGGGGTTCTCAAGGCAAGAATACTGAAGTGGTTTGCCATTCCCTTCTCCAGTGGACCACATTCTGTCAGATCTCTCCACCATGACCCATGGGCATGGCTTAGTTTCATTGAGTTAGACAAGGCTGTGGTCCTAGTGTGATTAGATTGACTAGTTTTCTGTGAGTATGGTTTCAGTGTGTTTGCCCTCTGATGCCCTCTTGCAACACCTACCGTCTTACTTGGGTTTCTCTTACCTTGGGCGTGGGATATCTCTTCACAGCTGCTCCAGCAAAGCGCAGCCATTGCTCCTTACTTTGGGCGAGGGGTATCTCCTCACTGCCACCCTTCCTGACCTTCAACGTGGGATAGCTCCTCTAGGCCCTCCTGTGCCCGCGCAGCCAGGGCTTCTTGGACGTGGGGTTGGTCCTCCCAGCTACTGCCCCTGGCCTCAGGCATGGGGTTGCTCCTCCTGGCCACCGCCCTTGGCCTCGGGCATGGGGGTGTGGGGTAGCTCCTCCCGGCCACCGCCCCTGACCTCAGACGCGGGGTACACTTACTCCTTGGAAGGAAAGTTATGACCAACCTAGACAGCATATTCAAAAGCAAAGACATTACTTTGCCAACAAAGGTCCGTCTAGTCAAGGCTGTGGTTTTTCCAGTGGTCATGTATGGATGTGAGAGTTGGACTGTGAAGAAGGCTGAGCGCTGAAGAATTGATGCTTTTAAACTGTGGTGTTGGAGAAGACTCTTGAGAGTCCCTTGGACTGCAAGGAGATCCAACCAGTCCATTCTGAAGGAGATCAGCCCTGGCATTTCTTTGGAAGGAATGATGCTAAAGCTGAAATTCCAGCACTTTGGCCACCTCATGCGAAGAGTTGACTCATTGGAAGAGACTCTGATGCTGGGAGGGAATGGGGGCAAGAGGAGAAGGGGACGACAGAGGATGAGATGGCTGGATGGCATCACTGACTCGATGGACGTGAGTCTGAGTGAACTCCGGGAGTTGGTGATGGACAGGGAGGCCTGGCATGCTGCGATTCATGAGGTCATAAAGAGTCGGACACGACTGAGTGACTGATCTGATCTGAAGATATTAATGGACATGGAACCACAGACAGTTTCCAAATAGGAAAAGGAGTACATCAAGGCTGTATATTGTCACCCTGCTTATTTAACTTGTAAGCAGAGTACATCATGAGAAATGCTGGGCTGGAGGAAGCACAAGCTGGAATCAAGATTGCCGGGAGAAATATCAATAACCTCAGATATGCAGATGACACCACCCTTATGGCAGAAAGCAAAGAAGAACTAAAGAGCTTTTTGATGAAAATGAAAGAGGAGAGTTAAAAAGTTGATTAAAGCTCAACTCTCATAAAACTAAGATTATGGCATCCGGTCCCTTCACTTCATGGCAAATAGATGGGGAAACAGTGGAAACAGTGACAGACTTTATTTTGGGGGGCTCCAAAAATCACTGCAGATGGTGACTGCAGCCATTAAATTAAAAGACGCTTGCTCCTTGGGAGAAAAGTTATGACCAACATAGACAGCATATTAAAAAGCAGAGACATTACTTTGTCAACAAAGGTCCATCTAGTCAAAGCTATGGTTTTTCCAGTAGTCATATATGGATGTGAGATTTGGACTATAAAGAAAGCTGAGTGCCAAAGAATTGATGCTTTGAACTATGGTGTTGGAGAAGACCCTTGAGAGTCCCTTGGACAGCAAGAGATCTAACCAGTCCACCCTAAAAGACATCAGTCCTAAATATTCATTGGAAGGACTGATGTTGAAGCTGAAACTCTGATACTTTGGCCACCTGATGTGAAGAACTGACTCATTTGAAAAGACCCTGATGCTGGGAAAGATTGAAGGCAGGAGAAAAAGGGGACGGCAGAGGATAAGATGGTTGTATGGCATCACCAACTCAGTGGACCTGAGTTTGAGAAAATTCTGGGGGTTGGTGATGGACAGGGAGGCCTGGCGTGTTGCAGTCCATGGGGTCGCGAAGAGTCAGACACAACTGAACAAGTGAACTGAACTGAACTGAAAGGTATTAAAACATCCCCAGGTATTAATGAAATGTTTCACAATAAATTCTAAGACAGAGAATGAATTACTCCCCAGAAGCCCAAAGTGGGTTAGGAGACAACAGTTTCAAGTCATTTTAAATCAATTCCACTTTCTTGGATCTCATAAATCCAGCTGTCTTTAAGCATGATTTAAAATCCAGGCCAGCACCATCCCTGCCATTGCACACAGAAGCACTCATATGTCTGTTGCTCTACATCAGTTAGACTTATAAGACTCTTAAAATATAATCTTAAAGTAACTCTGTCCCCTTTGTCTTTTTTAAATTAACTCAGTAGGTGATACAATATCTGAAATTTGCTTCAATAAAGCCAAAACTGGTGGTATAGATGAAACAGGCCGGGCATAAATTGATGCCTGTTCTAATTGGTACTAGGCTCGTGTGAGTTCATTGTTTACTCTGATCAAATGTTTGAAATTTTCTGTAATAAAAAGTAGAAAAAAGTCAGTTTTCAGATTTTTTCTTTGCATGTACATGAAAACTCAGTCCACTGGCTTTTCTGAATACTCATAGGTAATAAAATCATATGACTGTTTTAAATCAGGAAATAATGTCTCAGTTCAAAAATTATAACTGTAAGACCTATATGATTAAACTCTTATATTATACAATTAAATCTTCCCCTTCATAGTTATGCTACTCTACAGGCAAGAGGCCAGCAAATAGTGTAGGGTGGTATTGTGGTTCATTTTCATTTTCCCATTCGATTTGCCCACTTGCAAAAAGAGAATTCTGATGGCTCTTGGGTTTAGTGTAGAGAGGAGAGTAAGGGGGAACAGGAAAATTCTTGACTGGTGCTGGTTTTTCTATGGCTTTACAGTCTCTGGGCACTGTTGGTATTTGAAGCTAACTCTTTTAGGGCACTTTTTAATGGATTTTTAGAGGTCCCACTGAGAATATCCACTGCACTACCCACAAAACATTTTCTGCTCACTTTTACTCCTCTCCTCATTTTGTTTCTTGCTGGTCAATTCTACAGAGACTCCTTTCAGACTAAAATACTACCAGGCCAACCATCACCCCCTTGTAGCCCACCACTCATTCTGGGAAACATTCACATACTTTCTGCTCCAATGAACTCTGAAAATGCATACACCTCTGGATCAACTCCTCTATCAGATGCTAAAACATTTTAACCCTTGTATTTTTCAAGTAGAAGCTAGACAGAAGCCCACCATTCAATATTGTAGGTCATGTTATTAAACTTTCTCAGAAGTTTGTTGAAAAGTCTCCACACCAGGCTTGATCAAGTTCCACTGTTACCCTACAGGTCTCAATGGCTATCTCCAAAAAAATCCTCTTCATAAATCCACCTTTTTTTTTTTCATCTCAGTGACATGAACAATGGCTTTTGATGTGCAAAAGCCAGTTTTGATTTTGTATTTTGAAAGCATCTATAACAAAGAGACCCCACAGTCAGTCAGTTCAGTCGCTCAGAAATGTTTGACTCTTTGAGACCCCATGGACTGCAGCATGCCAGGCTTCCCTATCCATCACCGACTCCCAGAGCTTGCTCAAAATCATGGCCATAGAGCAGGTGATGCCATGTGATGTGAGAGACACCCATGATGTCTAATCTTTTTCAGTTTTCTGTTTTATAATGAAGAGACATACTGAGGTAATCTAGGCGCTGAGTTGGATGGTGTTTGAAAGATGACAGTGAATGGAAATATAGTCAACACAATTGAGATTAGTAAATATCATGATTATTATTTTTAAATGAGCTTTCTGAAACAAGAGCTAAATGGTAAGAGTTGCTTTTTGGAATTGCTAGAATGGATTGGCAAACATATTTTGATTATAGTTAGGCAATAAAATATTGAGGATGAGGAGCCAAAGTGGGCTAGTATTAATAGAAAGAGATGTATTCATATATATAGATCTAAATATAGATATTTGGCCAGTGAAAACAGTTATGTTGTCATGAGATTCGTAAGGCATTTCACAGTTTCTTTGCTACCCTCAGTTTTCAGATTAGGCCTAATATACGTGCTGAAAGACAGCGTATGAGGTGCTTTGTTTAGTATTGTCATAAAAAAGTTAATCTTAATTATGTCAGAAAAGAAGGAAGTCACCCATGGAATACTTAAATGGTTATTTTAATTGGTGATTTAGGTAGAAATATAGATAGATAGCTAATGTGCAGATAATACATTAATAGATTTTTATTTTTATGTAATGTGTAACTTCATAACTAAATTACCAATTAAACTTCATTTTCCATCATTTGTTGTTTTGCCCTTGACCTTTGAAACTTACAATTTAAAATGGCAAATTACCTCAAACAGCAACGGTTGAGTAATTAGTTTCACATACATTATTATATGATTAATCCATACTATTAATAAGCATGTGTTTCTGAAACATTCTGGAAATCAAATTTTTAGCTCAACTATACAATAACAAACCCAAATGTGTGGTGATATAGCAAAAAAAAGTTAATAAAAATGAGACTTGAAAATGGGCAAAGGTATTTTAACGAAGTATGTCCCTTCTGGAATATGGGGCACAGAGTACTTTGGAATGCCATGTGATAGAGCTTCTTATTAAGGAAAACCCAATAGTAATAGATGATACCTCTCCTTTTAGTCAGTAAGGTTTTCTCCAAGGTGTTTGTACTCTAATTGAAAGTCATAGACCATATGGCATTTAGACTACCACAGCTAGTTATCTTTATTGCTCTGCTGGGAGCAAAACTAAGCACTTCCTCTGAGTCTTTTCCAAATGTAAGTTCAGACAAACCTTAGGCATTTTTGAAAACTGAGGTAACAGAGCAAACTTTCAGGAGGAGAAAAAAGCCCCACCCCGTATTTCCTCTTATCTAATCAACATTCTTCCACAAGCCCATCTATATCTGAATTTTATAGCATTTAATAGAGCAAGTTAAAATAAAAAGAAGCAAGAAGATGACTAAAGTAACTTAAAAATAATTTTTAAAAGTAGAAGTGGCAGCAGAACAACCAAAAAAAGAAAAATGCTCAAAATTTATCAATAAAAATCTCTAGCAGTACCTAGGGAGGAAAACCCAAAGCAGAAATGTGTCTTTACTCTTCATTTCTCTTCACATAGCTTCCAACTCACGGGCTGAGCCTGCTTCTAGATGAATAACAACATGAGACCCTCACATGTCAGGATTTCTAGTGACTTCTGCTGTTCTTTTAAAGAGTGGTAATTGTGCAATTGTGCTTTTTAAGTTAGAAAACTGTATAGTCAGCTATGTTCTAATCTAAAATTCAGTGTCCAAATCACCTCACATTGCAGACTTTTTGAAAATGGAAGCTTATTATACAGTGAGATCACAGTCCAATTAACATTGAAAAGTGACATCATTTTAATCAACATTTTCCATCTGTCTATCAGGCTCTGTGTGTATAAATGTGTGTGTGTGTGTGTGTATGTGCATGTCTGTGTGATTGGCATCATCTCATTGCCAAATTATCTACATTTAAAAGTATACTTAGCTCAAGAATAAGAAAATTTAAAACTTACTATGTCAGAAAGTTATATCTCTGAAAATCCTATTCATGTGACCATAACTCATAGGTGTAACTCCAAGAAAAAGGAAATAGTTAGAATGTTAGATAAGAGCCAATATACACTAACACAGGAATATCCTGAAATGCTATAATCAGGGTCAGTGTTGGGAGAGGGGTTAGCAGGAGGAGATATGAGGCAAAACAGGTGCTAAATATATTGTAGGCTCATTGAAATAAAATATTTTAATTAAATTCTGCTTGATAATAAAATATATTATAGAAAATTTACACCTATCTGGTTAAACCAAATAATAGTAAGAACTTCTTCTGGGTAGAAAGAGAAGTTTATTTTGAATTTCTGTTTTTGTGGATTCTAAAAATTCAAAAAATCTATCCCAAATTGTGCTAAAAAATAGATAAGAAGGAAGTATCAAGAAATATGCTATGAGAAAGATTAATATATGTGGGATTTAAGTATTTATACCATCAGATTGTTCTGTGTTAGGACTGGACCACAGGATCTAATTGTCAAGTTTAAATTAAATGAAATAACTTTAGCAATACAGTCCAAATGAACCAAACGGCTTGGCAGGCAGTAAGAGTGTTAATATATGGACTTTAAATTTTCCAGTCCTTAAATTCCCTGGAATAAAAGAAAAGGGAGACAGTAAGAACCTGAGTGAGACCATTAAAATTCATTTCTGCACTTAATCTGATCATGAACTCAGGAAAGAAAAAAACAAACCACTATGAATCTGTGTTCTTTAAGTGAAGCAATAATTTAATGTAACCTGTTCATTAACTCTGAGGTTTCTGACTTTCAAACTTTTCTAACCACAAACTAAAAGAGTATGTCTTCTCAGAATCCAGTGCATATACATGTGTGCACACTTACTACTGAAAAAAATTGTCATGATATGTGTGATGCTTTCTGTGATGAAGAGTGTGACTCAGCTTTTGATATTTGGCTACTGACAGCCTCCGTGCCCCAACATACTCCCTTTTCCTCTTATCTCACATCTGGGGAAACTAATAAGTTCCCTCCTTTGGAGCTAACAGAGGTGTGGGATTTCAAGCCACTCAAGGTCCAGTTTGCTCATGGGAATTTTTGCCACATCTCCACTCCTTAACATCATGAAAACCCCACACTACTCCCCTTACATAACTCTCTGAAGTCATTTTTTTAGCCTACTTCAAGTCACTAAAGTATATTTTTTCATACTTTCATACTTTCCTGGGTGGCATCATCAATCACTACATCTGAACCAAACTTGGGGGCTAAAGTATATTTTTTCATACTTTCATACTTTCCTGGGTGGCATCATCAATCACTACATCTGAACCAAACTTGGGGGCCATTCCATGTCTTCAGGGTGACACAGGATTTACTAACCACGTGTAATGAATTTTCACATTTTCTACTTCATTCTATGCTATTTCATTTAAAATAATACTGATCGTAACTTTCTGCACTGATTTTACAACAATTTCAAATGAAAATTCTAGTTCAAGATAAGAAAAGCATAAAAATTCTGACAATGATTTTTAGGTCCTTTGAGTTTTTGCATATACTTGGCTAACAGTAACAATGACTCACATTCCAGACATATTCCAAGGAAGGCATCTCTAAGCAGAGCAAGACTCCAGTTTCCCCACCTCATTCCTATGACTCCAGTCACACTGTACCTGGTGTGAAGGTTACAGAGTAGTGCTTTTCAGAAGTTCATAACGTACCAATCACCTGCTGACCTTATTAAGATGCAAGTTTTTGAACGTTAGATCTTAGGTAGGACCAAAAGTTCTGCTTGTCTAATGATTTTCCAGCTAGTGTCCATATTTCTCATCCATGGAGCATACGTTGAGTAGAAGGTCAGACAGGATCCCTATGGAAATCTCCCAGACTGTGTGCTGTCCCAATGCCTATGCCTCCTCAGTACCCTAGTGCTGAGTACCGTTGTCCTAAACCCTTCCTTTCTGATATGTGGGCATTTGTATTGTCATTCCCCTTATTTCTCTGTCCATACATCTTTTATAGTATCTAAATCATTTAACAGTAAGTGTTGCACATGTGACACTCTTTTACCCCTAAATACTTCAGCATATATTTCCTAAGACTCACAAAATTCTCACACGTAGTTAATTCAGAAAACTGACATTAAATCAGCACTGTTATCCAATTTACATTCCTTATTCAAATTCCAATTGTCCCACTAATGTTCTTTATGGCAAAGGAAACAAATTTCAGGTCTAAAATTCAAGCCAGGACTACATGTTGCATTTAATTGTCATTCCTCATTAGTCTTCTTTAATCTGGAACAGTTCTTTAGTCTTTCTATTGTGTCCTTGACCTTTTTAAACAGCGCAAGCTCTTTATTTATAGAACTATGTCTGAGGTATCCTCAAATTTAAATTCAAGTTACACATTTTGGGGAGGAACACCAGAAAAGAAATGTTGTACTTTTGATTAATCATTCATTAGGAGGCAGTTATCCCATTATTGTTAAAGTTAGTTATGATCAACCTGGCTATGGTGGTGTCTGCCAGGTTTCTACATGGCAAAGATTCTGTTATTGTGCTTATAATTAATTAGTATTTTATGGGAGGTACCAATGATACTCTGTCTCTTACAATTCTCTCAATTTAGTAACTATCAGTACCTCTTGTCTAAACAATTATTATTGTGGTTGTTGCCAAATCGTAATTTTCATATTTCATATCTCTTCTGCCTCAGTTGCTATTTTTACTGTCAATAGCATTTCAAGATGACAATGCAGCAAATTTGAAAATTGTTATGAAATTTTCACTTTTACTAATTATCATACATCTAATCATGTAGTAACCAACTGAATAATGCACAGCACATAAAGAAGGTAAGGTATTTCCATTGCTATGAAATCAATGTTATATGGAAAATTTTAACTGGCTTTTGTTAAGTCACAGGGCATGGATGATTTTACACCATCAGCTATCTGAGAAAACCTGACACTTTGTTGAAGAATCAGCGAAGCAGCTAAAGAGTTATTATCTATGAAATGGATCATAATCAAAGGATTGGAGAATCTGAATCCTTTTACCCTATTATATCCTTCACACAGAGTACTCATCCTTATCTATGGTGGGAGGGTCATTAGATGTGCCCAGAGCTATACTTTCCCTCTTAGACACTAAACTGAGAATTGATTTTACCAAATGTGTGCAATTATTTATGAAATGCTCAAACCTTCATATCGCAGCCTCTGAAGGTTTTCAAAGATTACAAATCATATCCAACTCATTGTTGGATGAGAAAGAATCATCATTGGTTTAACTTAGTAGTGAGAAAAATCTCTCTAACAGATACCCCCAAACAGCCATTGCCAATAGAAATATCACTTAAGAGTTACCAGAATGGATTTTCTCTCCTCATCATGACTATCTTAGGTTTAATTCATTGAAAAGCATCCTCACATATAAAGAAAAAAATTCTCAAATTTTCCTCCAGCAGCTCATATATTGGATTGGCCAAAAAGGTCCTCCATGGTTTTCCATGACATCTTACAGGAAAAACTCAAACACAGTTTTTGGCCAACCCCATAAAATGGTCACAGAGCTGTAACATCTGCTTGGCAGTATTAACATAATACATTTGAAAGTCAAGTTATCAGAGGCATTTCTGCCTACAGTTGCATTGTTTTTCTTGTTAATGTCCTATAGCTGATAAATATTTTGTCCCTTAAAAAGCAAAGCTCAGGTTATCTGATTAAGTTTGGCACTAAGAAGAATAATGATCTGAATTATTTGAAGGTACGTTGATGCCTTTGTGTATCACCATTCCACCTGTGTAATACCATGACCACGTGCAAGGAGGAGGCCCACCAGTCCGAGTCCAGCGGGCACTTGGTGCACTGCCTCTTACTGCCACACCCTGCGTCCTGCCTGCCCCAGTGAGGCTCTCTAGCCCTTGACTTACCCTCTAAGAGTTTCGTGGAATTCTTGGCTTATGTTTACTCTCAGCAAATAGCTGATTGTGATTTCTTTTGAGTGTTCATTAAAAAATAATAAAAATAATAATATTTTTAAATTCATCTTTGTTTCAAAATCACAACCTAAGCATTATAGCATATGAAGTAATGCATATAGAACAAAAAAGCTATGTGGCATTTCGCTTACTGGACAGACAGCTAGCTAGGTTTACTCACTAGCTAAATGTGCCTCTCACAAATTATCAGGGAAAATGCTAAATCTGCAATGTGCAGTTAGTACTAAGATCAGTGTGATAATCATCTTTATTTCTTTTCAGCAGATAGTGAATTGGCTCTAGAAGGCAGTGGCCTTCTTTTTGAGTCTTGTGCAGGAAACCTGGGTTTGATCCCTGGGTCAGGAAGATTCCCTGGAGAAGGGAATGGCTATCCACTCCAGTATTCTGGCCTGGAGAATTCCCTGGACAGAGGAGCCTGGTGGGCTACAGTCCAGGGGGTCACAAAGAGTTGAACACAATTGAGCGACTTTCACTTCATACTCCTTTTATGACATTTGGTCCACATTCATCTATAGTATTCCCCAACCTTTCACAGCTAGTAAGTATTCTGAATCAGACTTTCAGTTCTCTTATTCAGTTTATCGCACCTAACTTCCTTGAGAAAGCACTTCACCTTTCCTTAAACAGATTATGTTTATTTCAAATCAAGGTTTTACTTATTTAAATGATTATTCCACTATCACCATCTGGGATGCTCAAAATTTTATATGGAATATAAAAAACTTATTGTAATATAATTATTCTGCACTAATAACTTTTTAGTGCTACTCCACCCAGACTACTCAAGACTGCGCCCTTTCTTTTATTTTATTTCTTTTCTTTTCTTTTCTTTTATGTTTCAAAAAACATCTCAAAAATAATTAGCTACGAAAGTTGTGCGTGACAATATGAATGGGTTCTTTCAAATGTAAATACTGAATCTTTACACAAATTATCTTTTTTATAAAGGAATAGTTGTAAGTCCCCTTTTATAAGTCAGAGAATGAGGAGAAGATGGAGTAGGTAATTCGCCAAGTATCACTCTATCTACCTGCCATCTAACCAGTCTTTTAGGAGACTATTGGCCACGGATTTTATTTTTTAATTTGAATTTGCTTCTAGTCCTGCTTTATTTACAAACTGTACAACAAAAGCCACATGTGAATAGTAAAGCTTACCAGATGCAAACTAATACTTAGTGTCTCAGAATAAAAGGGGGAAAAGATAAGAAGCACATTTAACTTTCACATTATTTAAATGATGGCCCTAAGTATTCATTCTGTGTTAATTGGCCTACCTATTAGGATATGTTTGAAAACTATTAACTTTAAAAGCCCAGACCATTTTAAATCTTCTATAAAATGTATTATTACATCCAATTTAGATATTTAAATGCTCATGCATTAGTGATCTTTTGCACCTTATGAATCAATCATGCCTTTAAAACACCTGATTTCATGGTATGAATCTAAATGTCAGATTCTTATATTTAATTTCATTTATCCTTTCAAAGACAAAGAAGATGTTGGAGTGGGAAGAACACAGGCAAGAATTCAGGGCACTTCTTGCTGCTTTTAACTACAGTATAAAAAATGTCACATCATCTCTAATGGTATTTGTCTTTTTCCCGCATGTAAACAAGTAAATTAGTGCTAGAGTATTTCTAAGCTCTCTTTTGTCTAATCAATTATATAAAATTATTGTGTCTACATAAATGCACATCTTTCTTTGTAAACTATCACCCTATCCTAAAACTTGTACTTTAAAAAAATCAATTTCCTTTTTTACTTTACAAAGGATAAACTACAGAGATCCTTCTTACATCTGTCTCTGGTAGGGTCCTTACTTTATTTATAATATTTGTGATTTAGACACAGCTTTTTAGTATAACTATCCATCAAACTGCACCTGTTGTAATGATAATTTTGCCTGTTTTCTTTTATGGCTTGGAAGAGAAATAGAATAAGAATCTCATGTCTTCTTACTATCACTCATGACCTGCTTCATGAATTAAAAGAAGTCACTTATGACATTTTAGTGAAGACTACACTTACTGCACCATTTCCTCTGATTGAAATATGCTCCATTTCTTCAAAATGAAATACAGTAGCCATCCTGTGAAGGCAAAGAACTGTGGCTAAGGATAATGAATCCAAACGCAAGGTACGTGAGAGTATATCTGTAAATTGTTCCCTTTTGATTTTGAAGATGGACACTTCTTCACTGATCTGCAGTTATAATGATAGAATCTACTTGACCTTTGATGAGCAGAGAGGGAAGCATTAGGCGAACATCAGAAAGGGGTTTACGGTATAGACAGTGCCCACTCAGGATGACAAAGCACCAATGTTGACATAATTATTTTCATGTGCTCGTTGTTGCTAAGTCATGTCCAACATTTTGTGACCCTATGGACTGCAGTATGCCAGGCTTCCCTGTCCTTCACCATCTCCTGGAGTTTACTCAGATTCATGTCCACTGAGTCAGTGATGCTATCTAACCATCTCATCCTCTACCACCCTCTTCTCCTTTTGTCTTCAATCTGTCCTAGCATCAGGGACTTTTCCATTAAGTCAGCTCTTTGCATCAGGTGGCCGAGGTATTGGAGCTTCTGCATTAGTCCTTCCAATGAATATTCAGTATTGATTTCCTTTAGGATTGACTGGTTTGATCTCTTTGCTGTCCAAGGACTCTCAAGAGTCTTCTCCAACAATTCAAAACCATCAATTCTTTCGCACCTCATTTTGTGGTCACCAGTTAGTTGTGGGCTATATTAGCAGGAAAACTGGTTAGAATCACTGTAGGACATTTAATACTGATGGCTGCCCATCTCACCTCCGCAGACCAGATAAATCAGAAGCACTGGGCTTGGGGCACAGTAGAGTAGACTTGAAATGTCCTCAGGTGGTTCTAATATGCAACTGGAGTTAAGAACTAATGCTCTAGAGAAGTGGTTTCCAGACTTGACTGTGTATTAGATGTTCCTGGGGAAACAGAAGCAATACCAAGTCCCTCCAGTGAGGCTCATTGTTTAGGAGTGGCCAAGGAAACTGAAATTTTGACAAGCAGACCAGGTTCATCATGCAGGTGATTCATGGACCTCACATTAGTCCAGCACACTGTGAGGTAAGTTTCTGATAACAAAGAATGCAAGAGAGTACATGTTGACCAGTCTATACAGTCAGTTCCTAGACAGGCAAAATCACAGGTTTAAATAAAGCCAGGTATAGTGAATTTATCTATAAATGAACAAAGAATAATCCATTTGAAAAATAATATTCCTGGAAAAATCAGCCTTTGGGGGTTTGGAGCATTGGAATCTGTATTTTTATGTTTCTTAAGCATTGAAAATATGCCCTGGTTTTCTTATGCCCTGGTCTACACCCAGTGCTTCCTCTCAGACACTTAAGTGACTTTTTGAGTAATTGTAAGGAAGCAACCAGGGTGGCTAGCCTTCCTTTGTAAGAAGAATATAAAATAAAACAGTCAATAGCTCTTATTTGAGATCTCTATTCTTATAAAGACCTAAATCCTGAAAGTGACTAACTTCTCTGGATATACTGGTCTTTGGTTGTAGGGATCAGGAAATGGGTCTGTGCTTGGGGAAATTTGTGAATAGGAGGATCTAAAGATAGGAGAAGGGGGAATAAAATTCTAAAACACTACCAGGCCTGATTGGTCTAGACCTCCTGTGTGTATTTGATTATGATTAATTCCAAGGGGATGTATTAAGGATATGCATTCCTAAGTTATGTCACAAGATCAAGGCCAATATCTGTAAACTTTAATATAGGTATATATAAATCACTCAGTCATCTTTTTATTTATTTTAACTTTTAATTTTATATTAGAATATAGCCAGTTAACAACGTTGTGATAGTTTCAGGAAGACAAGCAAAGGGACTCAACCATACATACACGTGTATCCATTCTCCCTCAAACTCCCCTCTCACCCAGGCTCTCAAACATCTTTTTAAATTGCAGATTCTGACTCAGCCTGTCTGGGATGGATCCTTAGAATGCTCTCAATTATTGTTGATAATGCTGGTTCATGGACGGCTCTTTGAGTTACAAGGATCTAGGCAACTTTTGGATCTAGGCAATTTTAAAATGGCTGTCTGAGGAGGCCTTATAAATAGCTCTGAAAAGAAGAGAAGCGAAAAGCAAAGGAGAAGAGGAAGGATATACCCATTTGAATGCAGAGTTCCAAAGAATAGCAAGGAGAGATAGAAAGCCTTCCTCAGAGATCAATGCAAAGAAATAGAGGGAAAAAAAAAAAAAATAGAATGGGAAAGACAAGAGATCTCTTCAAGAAAATTAGACATACCAAGGTAACATTTCATGCAAAGATGGGCTCAATAAAGGGCAGAAATGGTATGGAAGTAAGAGAAGCAGGAGATATTAAGAAGAGGTGGCAAGAATACACAAAAGAACTTTATGAAAAAGAACTTCACCACCCAGATAATCATGATGGTGTGATCACTCACCTAGAGCCAGACATCCTGAAATGTGAAATCAAGTGGGCCTTAAGAGGCATCACTACAAACAAAGTTGGTGGAGGTGACGGAATTCCAGTTGAGCTAATTCTAATCCTAAATGATGCTGCTGTGAAAGTGCTGCACTCAATATGCCAGCAAATTTGGACAACTCAGCAGTGGCCACAGGACTAGAAAAAGTCAGTTTTCATTCCAATCCCAAAAGGCAATGCCAAAGAATGCTCAAACTACCACACAATTGCACTATCTCACATGCTAGTAAAGTAATGCTTAAAATTCTCCAAGCCAGGCTTCAGCAATATGTGAACCATGAACTTCCAGATATTCAAGCTGGTTTTAGAAAAGGCAGAGGAACCAGAAATCAAATTGCCAACATCTGCTGTGCCAGGGTCCAGCCCCGGCGGAGTCAGGGGTTTCGAAGGGGAGATGGCTTCGGCGATCAGGATACAATAGAATTAAAGATATAAAGAGTGGTTAAATAAGGATAGCTCAGTGAGAAAATTCAGTGGAGAAAAGAGGCTGAATAACTTGGTTTACATGGAAAGCTAATAAAATTCCAAAATAAGGAATTTATGTCACCTACGTAGGCCGCAGGCATCCTCCCGTTCTCCCGAAGGAGAGGAGACACTAAGGCCTCCCCGGTCAGATCTTAGAAGCCCAGGCAAAATTAGTAGGCTTGACGAGCCTCCACGCCCTAGTTCTTACCCTAGCCAGAAGGTGAGACAAAGAACGACATGGGGAGACCAAGTTTCGGTGAATAAGGCCCACACTTTATTTTCCAAAGTAGTTTTTATACCTTAAGTTATGCGTAGAGGATAATGGGGGAAGGGGTGGAGTCATGCAGTAAGCCAGGCTTTCTTCCTGCAAACTTATCATATGCAAAAGCTTAGGTGATTTGCATCATCTTCTGGCCCAGAAGCCTGTTAACATTTTAAGACCCTTTCTTCAGAAAACTTATTTTTCTCTAAAGGTGATTATTCTAAAGTCAGGCACCACCCTCCAAAAGCATTAGATAAAGCTGCATTCCTATAGGGCAAAGGTGTGGTGGGCTATAACAAGAAAAAAATTAACTCAAGGGTCCAAGGTTACAAACATTAAAGCTACTATTTACATTCCTATATACCAATTATATTAATCAGTACACTGCCAGGGACACAGTAGGTAAGGGATATGCAAACTTAGCAGCAAACATTGGCCCAACAAGTGAAAAACCCTTCACCAATACAATTTCTAATCAATCTTTTAACTGCTCAAAGGGATCTGTATTTAGACAGTTTAGAACATCTCATGCCTCTCACGGTTGTGAACTAAAACACTCTTGTCACGCCCAGGAACTTTATTAACTGGAGTTGTAAGTTAACTCTTTTTCAGAGAGAGGTGGCAGGGGACAGCTCCCCGTAGTCAGAGGTGTAGGTGAGAGCACAAAGCAGTAAAGTAGGCAGACTCTGGTTTTCGGGGTAGATGCTCGAGAATTTCCAGGGGGACTTCTGAGGCTCGATCCCGCCTTTGCGTATGCCGAGCCTCCTTTCTCATGACCTTTGCCACAGGCGGAATTCCTCACGCTGGCTCCTGGCACTGCTGGATCATCGAAAAAGCAAGAGAGTTCCAGAAAAACATCTATTTCTGCTTTATTGACTATGCCAAAGCCTTTGACTGTGTAGATCACAGTAAACTGTGGGAAATTCTGAAAGAGATGGGAATACCAGACCACCTGACCTGCCTCTTGAGAAACCTGTATGCAGGTCAGGAAGCAACAGTTAGAACTGGACATAGAACAGACTGGTTCCAAATAGGAAAAAGAGTATGTCAAGGCTGTATATTGTCACCCTACTTATTTAACTTATATGCAGATTACATCATGAGAAACGCTGGCTAGAGGAAGCGCAAGCTGGAATCAAGATTGCTGGGAGAAATATCAATAACCTCAGATATGCAGATGACACTACCCCTATGGCAGAAAGTGAAGAAGAACTAAAGAGGCTCTGATGAAAGTGAAAGAGGAGAGTGAAAAAGTTGGCTTAAAGTTCAACATTCATAAAACTATGATCATGGCATCTGGTCCCATCACTGCATGGGAAATAGTTGGGGAAACTGTGGAAACAATGGCTGACTTTATTTTTGGGGGCTCCAAAATCACTGCAGATGGTGACTGCAGCCATGAAATTAAAAGACGCTTACTCCTTGGAAGGAAAGTTATGACCAATATAGACAGCATATTAAAAAGCAGAGACATTACTTTGTCAACAAAGGTCCGTCTGGTCAGACTATGGTTTTTCCAGTGGTCATGTATGGATGTGAGAGTTGGACTGTGAAGAAAGCTGAGCGCCAAAGAATTGATGCTTTTGAAGTGTGGTGTTGGAGAAGACTCTTGAGAGTCCCTTGGACTGCAAGGTGATCCATTCTAAAGGAGATCAGTCCTGGGTGTTCATTGGAAGGATTGATTTTGAAGCTGAAACTCCAATACTTTGACCACCTGATGCAAAGAGCTGACTCATTTGAAAAGACCCTGATGCTGGGAAAGATTGAGGGCAGGAGGAGAAGTGGACGACAGAGGATGAAATGGTTGGATGGCATCAATGACTCAATGGACATGGGTTTGAGTGGACTCCGGGAGTTGGTGATAGATAGGGAGGCCTGGTGTGCTGCGGTTCATGGTGTCACAAAGAGTCGGACACAACTGAGCGACTGAACTGAACTGAACTGAAAACATATAGACTGCCAGTTATTTCTCCAGAAAGGATGGGTTTATTTCAGATCATTAGAAAATTGCAGTGTGGGAATTGATACCATATTAGCCATTTTCAAGTCCTTGCAGAGCAAGGCAAGGAGAGGGGAAAAGGAAGTTTGGAGAGATACAGTAAACAGAGTTTACTTCTCTCTCTCTCTCTCTCTCTCTCTCTGGCTTTTCATAAGCTGAGTTTTTGCCAGAGAACAAGGGGAGTCTTTCTTCTTCCTGTTGGGTTCCGATATTGTCTCAAGGCTTGAGAACTTTTTCTGCTGATCTCCTGACTTTAATTACAGTTGTTTGTTAAATTTTTACAGACCATAGAATAAATTCCCCTAAGAGTATATATAAATATATATGCGTTCCTGATGATTCAGCACATCATCCTCTCTTGGGCTGGGCTTCGATACTCCTCACCTCTAGGAGCCCCTCAGTGTTTTAGCATCTTAGCAGCCACTCAAAACAATTGATTTTACAAATATTGTCACATTTGTGATTTACAGAAACCATGGGAAGTCAATGCAACATTAGCAGCTTTACAAAAGAAAAATCAAGCTTCCAGATAAGTTTCAAAATTTGTCCAAGGAATTTCCATGGCTGAACTCATAAAATGATAAAGATTCAATTCAAGGACCTTCAATATCAGGTTCAAAATTATTTTACCTAAAACCATAGTTTCCTGTGTAAAATACAATGTCCTAATTCTCTTTACCTATTTTGACAACATATCAGCAATATAAACAAACAGGACTCCCACGCACAACTTTATAGATTTGGATTTAAAACTCTACATAAATTTTAAGTGAACTTCAAAATACCCCCATGCAGTACAATAATTTTCACATTAGTATAAGAGAGGAATGAAACAGATTTTGAAGTCATCTAGTTTGCCTGAGGCCAACAGAATGTGGAATACAATTTTTGATAAATTCAACTCAGTCATCACCTTCCATAGTCACACATTTTATATTAGAGAAATTATAACTAGTTCACAGAGGGATACCTGGAAACTCATTCTGTGGGTTACAAGGAGTGTTAGCTTACCTAATTAGCCCCTTTTAGAAGGAGCTGGTTATTGTACTCAATGAGTAATAGTGTCTGTTGCAATTTATTATGTAACACAAAAATGTAAACAAAACAACATTTTTATAAGAAGTAACATCTAGTACAATGTAATGTGATTCCTAATGGCTTCAGAAGAAGATGTGTTTTTAAAATATCAATATAAATTTAAAGAGAAATTATCCTCCACATTTTAATTATTTTACATTTCTAAAATCAATGGAATTCCTTAATTAGATACATGTTTCCCTCTGCAATCCCTGTGACCTGTGTTGGAATGTCTACTTCTCCTCTAGAGAAAACACACAGGAGGGAAAGGCAGAAGACTAGAAAGAACTTAATAACTCTGTACCAAATTATTATGGAGAAATAAAGCCTCACGAAACCTTTCCATTAAATTTAGGTCTTTTCAATACATCATCAAGCCAGTGATTTGAAGCACAGTTGATGATAATGATAATGTTTCGTTGATGGTTATTTTTACCAATTCTTAACACTGTCACTTCAGTGGCTCTGAGTGGGTGAGATTTCATATAATGTCTACAGAAAACCTTAATGACCAAATTTCTGAGACATTGTTCACATTATTTGAAGTTTATTGGCAAGGACTTCTTCCTTTCAGAAAAATGAGGAATGGGACATTAGCTATGTCCTATCCCTTGGTACAGTGACCTCCAAGTATTTTCTTCAATATGTTAATATTATCATTTTTAGATTTTTTTTTCTTTTTAGCAGACTTACTAAATTGATAATTGGAAAACATGAAAAATTATCTGAGACAACAAAGAGGGTATATTATAGATATATCATTTATATAAAATGTAAATGATGTGAAATAATATAAATAATGTAGGCTAATGTGAATTCTCAAAAAATTGAGGAGGTAAAATATATATGTGTGATATCTGAAAAACATTTTATAATACTTCTGATATTATCTTCCTCTATTCCATTCTTCCTTTATTATTTTTGCTTTCATTTTGATCATATTACTTTAGTTTTATACTGAGTAGTTTTTCTATCATGTGAAAAGAAACTTTAAGTTGAAGTTTTTAAAAATATATGTCATCACTGTTACATTACATTGTGTAATTCAACCAAATTGCTTAATCAAATTCAAGCTGCTTTATTCCCTGAATCATTTAGTTAAGCATAAGGAAGTTAACCCAGCAGAATTGTACTTTACTTATGGTTTAAACACAGTTGAGACACTTTAACATTATCAAGTCTGTGGAAAGAATAATGGATTTTGCTTTGTTATGATGCTTTTCACTTCCAACTCCCAAGGACAATTACTGTACACTTTTGTTTATGATGTAGGATATTGTCTGTGACACTTGGCCATTTGGAACACTGCATTAAATTGAATATTTTAAATTATTTCCTTTATTTAGAGGAAAGAAAAAGACATTGAAAATACAGTATGAAGCCTTCTAGATAAAATGCGACTTTATGAGTTTGTTTCCTGTGTTCCAAATTTCTACACTTTTCTGCTATTTCATTTTAAAAGAGCTCTTGATTTAAAAGAGTAGATTCCATTTTGAAAATGGGTCTCTCGACCCATAAAAAAGCAAAAAGTCTTCATTACCTGAACACTGGCCAAAAGTGAAATAGCTGTAAAGGGTAATTATGTGGATTTGCTATAACACATATTTCTAGATTGATTCTAGCATAGGGCAAAATAAAATTTCTAAAATACATTTCATTCTGTATTTCATTGACTTCTTTATATGCTTCCTGCCAATTATCTCTTTGAAGAATGTTTGTTAGTTTGAATTTAATGCATATAAATAAACCTAATTTCTAGTGTCAGTAAATTGTATATCAAAATGTATTAACACCAAGAGAATTCAGAAACTTGACATGGTATTAGAAATAAGTAAATGCCATATTACTGGATGTCTATAAAAAGGCTAACTTTCTCCTAACACAGATGCTTGCATTACAAATAAAAATAATAGTTGGTGCTAAGATAGTCATCTAATGACTTAATGAAAATCTCAAATGACCTCAGTGTGGATCATGCCTCAAATAGAAGGGAGTTTGCTTACAAATTCCTGGTTCCAAATACATGAAGAATACTAATAAGTTACTTCATAGCAAAGGCAAATATAGGCCTTCCTAGTTTCTTTGAGTAATGTATGTGATCAACTTGTATCATGCCGGTCCCTAGAGCTATTTGGAGGAGATTGTTCTTTTTCTCTAAAATTCCGTATGATTCCTTTGTCTGTGAATACTAACCATATTCATATATGAAGTTGCTAAACTAACTGTAGTGTTGGGCTTCTCTTTTTCTTACAGATAACACCAATTTCAGTCTTCTTGGGTAAGATGTAGATTAGATGGAGCCTGTCTCAAATTGCTAAAATACTATAAAATAAGTATCATAAACAATCCAATATGAAAAAATGGATATTATCTTGAATATCAGAGGACTTTGCATTAAGGTTTATGGATCTGGAATAAAAAAATAATCTTCAAAATACAACCATAATTACTTTTCATGATGTGTCCCTGTCCACCTTTAAAAAACAGCTTTTCAGGGGGAAAAAAAAAACTAAGTGAATACTCTGCTCCTCCTCCTTTCTTTGCCCTCTGACTCACAAAACAAAGATGTCTAAAAACAAACCAAACAGGGGAACCCTTTCAACAGAGTGTAGAAAATGATTTTTGAGGCAGCTAGAGCACATGTCCCAATGAGATTTTTATCATTCATGGTTTGAACTATATGAAATTGCCTATATCTGAATGCTTTTTGGCTTCCCAGGTGGCACTAGTGGTAAAGAACCCACCTGTCAGTGCTGGAGATGTGAAAGACACGGGGTTCGACCCTGGGTGGGAAAATCCCTTAGAGAAGGGCAAGGCAGTCCACGTCAGTGTTCTTGCCTAGGAGAATCACATGGACAGAAGAACCTGGAAGGCTACAGTCCGCAGTGTCGCACGGAGTCGGACACAACTGAAGCAACTTCGCTCACATGCTCTTTGCCCAAATGGCAGAAAAATTCAGTTTAATCTAGTATGTCCTTTCAGAGACACCAACTTCCCAAAACCACAGGATGTGAAAGAAGAATAAGTGCTTTTAACCGTTTCATCCAGAGTCAGGCGATACCCTTGAATTTGTGTTCAAAGTGGGTGTTTCTTTTGTTTTATAAATTTTAGCTTTCTGGGAGAAAGAAATTCATAAAGTTAGAAATAGAAAAACTTATATGTTATAAATAACTAAAAATCTTGTTCATTTTTACAAAAAATACCAAGTAGGCAAACCACTTATCTAACCTAATCTATAAAAAAGTGAGAAGTCAAAAATATACATGGTTGGTATATTTTTTTTAAATATAAGAAATTAATTATGACATTACTTTGCAGACCTGTCTGCAATGAAATTAAAAATTATAGATAAAATGGATACTATCAAAGGAAGATATGCTATTAGTCAAAATCTACCCCATTAAAGATAGAAAGTTCAAATAGACCAATATTCAATACAGAAAATTTTATTAATGAACCACCAAAAAAGAAAAAAAGATCAGCAAGCCCATGTAGATTCAAAAGGAAATACTACTGCTTCACCAAAATCAGATTATTTCAATGCTACACAAGTTGTTCTAGAGATTTAAAAATGAAGGGAAATTTAGAAGCTCTATTTTTAATGAGTAAAAATAAAATGAGATTATGATCACATAAAAGAAATTAATTGGTCAATATAATTCATAAATACTGATCTTAAAAATTATATCATCACAGCAAATAATACACTATGATAATATGAAATTCATTTCAAGAATTAAAAAAAATTTTAATAGGAAATACATTAGTTCAATACATCATAAAAAGAATCAGTATGCACAAACAGCAACAATAACATATATATATATATACACACACACAAAATTATAGCAAAACTGTCACATATCACTAAAGAAAATGTATCATTAAAAATCATTAATAAGCCATTAGAAACTAAGAAAGGAAAATTTTTAAGCACTGATGAAATGTACAAAAGTAAATTTGAACAGGTGGAAAAATATCCTTTCCTTCTTAGATGACTCCATTTCATAAAGCAGTCAGTCTCTCCAATGTAACTTATTCATTTTATAAAATCCCAAAAGAAATAACACTTTTTGAAGAAAGCAGACAAATTGATGCTAAAGTTCATATAGACAGAAAAACAATCAATGATATCTAGAAAAAACAAAGGAGAAAAAAGCTATGGGGAGGGATAAGGGATAAGTCCTGCAGATACTAAGTATTTAAAAGCTCTGTAAATTATATAATGTAGTAATAATATGTGAATAGACAAACCAGTGAAATAAAGTCCATAGAGTGACCCAAATAAATATATATATATATATATATATATATATATATATATATGTAAGTTTAATGATAAAGAAGCCATTTCAGATCACAAGGAAAAGATGAGTGTTTTAATACATGAAACTGAGGCAAAAGAATAGCCACTTGGAAAAGAAGACAAATTAAATTTCATATCACATCACATCCAAGAATATGGTCCAAATAGGTCATTGGTTTAAATGTAACAAATGAAACCATACAGGCCCTAAAGAAAACACAGGTGTATTTTTCTATAATCTGGCACTGGGAAAAGTTTCTAACTATAACCTAAAATCCAGATGGACAAAGAAACAAAATATTTGACTAAATTAAAGTAATTAAAAATATCTTTGCTTAGGGAAAAAAAAAATCACAGACCAAGAGACTAACTTGCAAAAGTACTTCACAGACAGTGTTTATGACAGATATCATAGGAATGGAATACTATGCATAATGCACATTTTAATATAAAAGAAAACTACAAAAATCCTATAGAAAAATAAGCAAATGAAATTAACTCAAAATTTTAAGGAAAATATATTAACAGCATCATTGCTGCTGCTGCTGCTAAGTCGCTTCAGTCGTGTCCGACTCTGTGCGACCCCATAGACGGCGGCCCACCAGGCTCCCCCATCCCTGGGATCCTCCAGGCAAGAACACTGGAGTGGGTTGCCATTGCCTTCTCCAATGCATGAAAGGGA
Source organism: Bos taurus (assembly GCF_002263795.3). Taxonomy (NCBI): domain Eukaryota; kingdom Metazoa; phylum Chordata; class Mammalia; order Artiodactyla; family Bovidae; genus Bos; species Bos taurus. The sequence goes on from NC_037331.1 coordinate 58,660,630, forward strand.
AAAGTGAAAGTGAAGTCACTCAGTTGTGTCCAACTCTTCACGACCCCATGGTCTGCAGCCTACCAGGCTCCTCTCTCCATGGGATTTTCCAGGCAAGAGTACTGGAGTGGGGTGCCATTGCCTTCTCCAAACACCATCACTAAACATATGAAAATATATTCAGCTTCACTCATTATAAGAGGAATAAAAATTAAAACTACACTGAGACTTCAGTGTTTTCCCACCAAAATTGGCAGAAAATAAAAACAAAATTAAAGAAAAAAAAACACTTGAATATACCTTCTGCTTCTGAGGCTGTCATACATTGCTGGTGAGAATATGCTGCTGCTGCTACTGCTAAGTCGCTTCAGTCGTGTCCGACTCTGTGCGACCCCATAGACGGCAGCCCACCAGGCTCCCCCGTCCCTGGGATTCTCCAGGCAAGAACTCTGGAGTGGGTTGCCATTTCCTTCTCCAATGCATGAAAGTGAAAAGTGAAATTGAAGTCATTCAGTCGTGTCCAACTCTTAGTGACCCCATGGACTGCAGCCTACCAGGCTCCTCTGTCCATGGGATTTTCCAGGCAAGAATACTGGAGTGGGTTGCCATTGTCTTAGAGTTTGAAAATACCTTTTGATTCACCAGTTTCTTTCACAGAGATTTTTTCTAAAGATTCAACCCTATCATAAGAAAATACAATTGCACAAGATAATTCATTGAAGCATTGTTTATATTTAAGAATATTGGAAATGACCTAAAAGACCATACTTGGGATATTGCTGGAATATCCTATGGTACAATGGAGCCCTAGGCAGTTATTTAAAAGAATGAGGAAGATCTCTATCGACTGATGCAGAAAGATTTCCAGGTTACACATTTTTTGTTTTTTGTTTTTTTTTTTAAAGTACAATACTGATTTCCTATCATGATAACTTTTGAGTAAAAAATGAAAGGTGAAAATAAAATTAAACATCCATCTATCTATTCATCTATTGTGAAAAAGAAATACAAAGGATAAACTGGAAAATAAAGTTGGTTAATGTCAAGAATGGTGTGAAAGTGGACTGGTTGGTGGGTGGATCAAGTAGCTCTTTTTTAGTAGCATACATTTTGTAGTTTTTATATTGCAAACCATGGTACATTCTACATACTTAAAAAATCCTGAGTACAATGCAAACAGAAACATGAACCTAAACATATTGATAGCATGACCTTACTAAAGGGAGAGAAAACAGTACCAGCTGATGTAACTTTTGAACTCACTGTTTTGAGTCCATATATTCAACCTAAAGATGGGAAGCAATGTAAACATTGCATTTTTAACTGTAGATAGAATTTCTTTCCTCAGTAGTATGGGTCAGCAATTCTGAAAATACATTTTGTGTATGGCTGGTGGAAACAGGTGATAAATATGTTAAGATCAGTGGGATCCTGGTTCCTCACTACCTGATAAGAATGTCATTAACATGGAGAGAAGATGGGTTGGAAGAACTTTGAGGTGTTAAATTGGGATTGGAGAGATCAGCATTAGCTCATGGTTTGTGGTTTTAAAACAGATAGGTGACAGATAATGAAGATATATATATATCTTCTAGATTCATCTTCTAATTAGTCTAGAAACAAAAACATCACACAACAATGAGCACAGAAATTCATAGATCCGTTTTTATTTTTCTTTTTTAAATTTTATTTTATTTTTAAACTTTACCATATTGTATTAGTTTTGCCAAATATCGAAATGAATCCGCCACAGGTATACCTGTATTCCCCATCCTGAACCCTCCTCCCTCCTCCCTCCCCATACCCTCCCTCTTGGTCGTCCCAGTGCACCAGCCCCAAGCATCCAGTACCGTGCATCGAACCTGGACTGGCGACTCGTTTCATACATGATATTATACATGTTTCAATGCCATTCTCCCGAATCTCCCCACCCTCTCCCTCTCCCACAGAGTCCATAAGATTGATCTATGAATCAGGGATCATTTGAAAAAATCGGTGATTCCAGAATTGACACAGGAAATTACAGACTATTAGAAGTAACCAAGAAAAAACAACAGTCACTTAAACACAATGAATTGTCAAATAATGAATAAAAAAATAAATAAAGCAGTCAGCACAGAAGAATATTTGAATTAATGACTTTGGAAAGTATATACTATGTATCCTAAAATTAATAACTTTCCTTTTTTCAAAAAAAGTTAATCTACAAGAGAAAAAAGAACAAAAGCATTTGGCTTGTGATTTCTCCTTAACAACAATACAAAGAGATAATGCAACAACACCTACAGTATTTTGAATTTAAGGTGGCTGAGTGCTAAGTCACTTCTGTCATGTCTGACTCTTTGTGACCCTATGGGCTATAGCCCACCAGGCTCCTCTGTCCATGGTATTTTCCAGGCAAGAATATTGGAGTGGATTGCCATGCCCTCCTCCAAGATATAAGTTATGTATTCTTTTTAATGGCTGAGTAATACTCCATTGTGTATATGTACCATAGCTTTCTTATCCATTCATCTGCTGATGGACATCTAGGTTGCTTCCATATCCTGGCTATTATAAACAGTGCTGCGATGAACATTGGGGTACACATGTCTCTTTTCCATCTGGTTTCCTCAGTGTGTATGCCCAGCAGTGGGATTGCTGGATCATAAGGCAGTTCTATTTCCAGTTTTTTAAGGAATCTCCACACTGTTCTCCATAGTGACTGTACTAGTTTGCATTCCCACCAACAGTGTAAGAGGGTTCCCTTTTCTCCACACCCTCTCCAGCATTTATTGCTTGTAGACTTTTGGATCACAGCCATTCTGACTGGCGTGAAATGGTATCTCATAGTGGTTTTGATTTGCATTTCTCTGATAATGAGTGATGTTGAGCATCTTTTCATGTGTTTGTTAGCCATCTGTATGTCTTCTTTGGAGAAATGTCTATTTAGTTCTTTGGCCGATTTTTTGATTGGGTCATTTATTTTTCTGGAGTTGAGCTGTAGGAGTTGCTTGTATATTTTTGAGACTAGTTGTTTGTCAGTTGCTTCATTTGCTATTATTTTCTCCCATTCTGAAGGCTGCCTTTTCACCTTGCTAATAGTTTCCTTTGTTGTGCAGAAGCTTTTGAGTTTAATTAGGTCCCATTTGTTTATTTTTGCTTTTATTTCCAATATTCTGGGAGGTGGGTCATAGAGGATCCTGCTGTGATGTATGTCGGAGAGTGTTTTGCCTATGTTCTCCTCTAGGAGTTTTATAGTTTCTGGTCTTATGTTTAGATCTTTAATCCATTTTGAGTTTATTTTTGTGCAAGGTGTTAGAAAGTGTTCTAGTTTCATTCTTTTACAAGTGGTTGACCAGTTTTCCCAGCACCACTTGTTAAAGAGATTGTCTTTAATCCATTGTATATTCTTGCCTCCTTTGTCAAAGATAAGGTGTCCATATGTGCGTGGATTTATCTCTGGGCTTTCTATTTCGTTCCATTGATCAATATTTCTGTCTTTGTGCCAGTACCATACTGTCTTGATAACTGTGGCTTTGTAATAGAGTCTGAAGTCAGGTAGGTTGATTCCTCCAGTTCCATTCTTCTTTCTCAAGATAGCTTTGGCTATTTGAGGTTTTTTGTATTTCCATACAAATTGTGAAATTATTTGTTCTAGCTCTGTGAAGAATACCGTTGGTAGCTTGATAGGGATTGCATTGAATCTATAAATTGCTTTGGGTAGTATACTCATTTTCACTATATTGATTCTTCCAATCCATGAACATGGTATACATTTGAATCAGTTCTAATGAGATGGATAAAACTGGAACCTATTATACAGAGTGAAGTAAGCCAGAAAGAAAAACACCAATACAGTATACTAACACATATATATGGAATTTAGAAAGATGGTAACAATAACCCTGTGTACGAGACAGCAAAAGAGACACCGATGTATAGATCAGTCTTATGGACTCTGTGGGAGAGGGAGAGGGTGGGGAGATTTGGGAGAATAGCATTGAAACATGTATAATATCATGTATGAAATGAGTCGCCAGTCCAGGTTTGATGCACAGTACTGGATGCTTGGGGCTGGTGCACTGGGACGACCCAGAGGGAGGGTAGGGGAGGGAGGAGGGAGGAGGGTTCAGGATGGGGAACGCGGGTATACCTGTGGCGGATTCATTTCAATATTTGGCAAAACTAATACAATATTGTAAAGTTTAAAAATAAAATAAAATTTGAAAAAAAAAAGATATAAGTATGGTACTCCAAAATAAGATCATCTTACAATTATTAAGAAAAGAGAAAAAATTTCCTATTCTATTATGTACATCATAAAAATTCTATATATGACCACAAGGAAGTATTAACTGACTATATCATTTTGGTTGTATCCACCCACCGTTTCATTCATCCAGTTCAATTCACTGAGTTCAATTCATTCACTCAGTCCTGTCTGACTCTTTGTGACCCCATGGACTGCAGCATGCCCTGTCCATCACCAACTCCCACAGCTTGTTCAAACATATCAGTTGAGTCGGTGATGCCATCCAACCATCTCATCCTCTGTCGTCCCTTTCTTCTCCTGCCTTCAATTTTACCCAGCATCAGCCTTTTCCAATGCGTCAATCCTTCACAACAGGTGGCCAAAGTATTAGAGTTTCAGGTTCAGCACCAGTCCTTCCAATGAATATTCAGGACTGATTTCCTTTAGGATTGACTGGTTGGATCTCCTTGAAGTCCAAGGGACTCTCAAGAGTCTTCTCCAACACCACAATTCAAAAGCATCAATTCTTCAGCACTCAGCTTTCTTTATAGTCCAACTCTCACACTCATACATGACTACTGGAAAAACCATAGCCTTGACTAGATGAACCTTTGTTGGCCGAGTAATGTCTCTGCTTTTTAGTATGCTGTCTAGGTTGCTCAGAGCTTGTCTTCTAAGGAGTAAGCATCTTTTAATTTCAAGGCTGCAGTTACCATCTGCAGTGATTTTGGAGCACAACAAAATAAAGATTGTTACTGTTTCCATTGTTTTCCCATCTATTTGCCATGAAGTGATGGGACCTGATGCCATGATTGTAGTTTTCTGAATGTTGAGCTTTAAGCCAACTTTTTAACTCTCCACCTTCACTTTCATCAAGAGCCTCTTTAGTTCCTCTTCAGTTTCTGCCATAAGAGTGATGTCATCTGCATATCTGAGGTTATTGAAATTTCTCCCGGCAATCTTATTCCAGTGTGTGCTTCATCCAGCCTGGCATTTCTCATGATGTACTCTGCATATAAGTTAAATAAGCAGGGTGACAATATACAGTCTTGAAATACTTCATTCCTAATTTGGAACCAATTTTTGTTCCATGTCCAATTCTAACTGTTGCTTCTTGACCTGCATAGAGATTTCTCAGGAGGCAGGTCAGGTAGTCTGGTATTCCCATCTCTTGAAGAATTTTCCACACTTTCTTGTGATCCACACAATCAAAGGCTTTGGTTGTCAATAAAGCAGAAGTAGATGTTTTTCTGGAACTCTTGCTTTTTTGATGATCAGTTGGATGTTGTCAGTTTGATCTCTGGTTCCTCTGCCTTTTCTAAGTCCAGCTTGAACATCTGGAAGTTCATGGTTCACATACTGTTGAAGCCTGGCTTGGAGAATTTTTAGCATTACTTTACTAGCATGTGAGGTGAGTACAATTGTGTTGTCATTTGAACATTATTTGGCATTGCCTTTCTTTGGGATTGGATGAAAACTGAAAATGAAAACTGAAAAATGAAATATTTTCCAGTCCTGTGGCCACTGCTGAGTTTTCCAAATTTGCTGGCATATTGAGTGAAGCAGTTTCACAGCACCATCTTTAGTATTTGAAAAGCTCCTGGAATTCCATCACCTCCACTAGCTTTGTTTGTAGTGATGCTTCCTGAGGCCCACTTGACTTCGCATCCCAGGATGTGTGGCTCTAGGTGAATGATCACACCATCTTGATTATCTGGGTTATGAAGATCTTTTTTGTATAATTCCTCCGTGTATTCTTGCCACCTTTTCTTAATATCTTCTGCATCTTTTAGGTCCATACCATTTTCTTTCCTTGATTGTGCCCATCTTTGTATGAAATGTTCCCTTGGTATCTCTGATTTTCTTGAAGAGATCTCTAGTCTTTCCCATTCTATTGTTTTCCTCTATTTCTTCATACTGATCACTGAGGAAGGCTTTCTTATCTCTCCTTGCTATTCTTTGGAACTCTGCATTCAAGTGGGTATATCTTTCCTTTTCTTCTTTGCCTTTAGCTTCTCTTCTTTTATTGGCTATTTGCAAGGACTCCTCACACAACCATTTTGCCTTTTTGCATTTCTTTTTCTTGGGGATCATCTTGATTACTGCCCCCAGTACAAGGTCATGAACCTCCATTCATAGTTCTTCAGGTACTCTATCAGACCCACCATTATGTGGCTTAATTGAATAGTTACACACAGTATATGTTAAAAGTATAAGGAAAAATATAACCTTATGAAAACAATGGCAGCATTCTATTAAAAATAAGTACTATTATTTATTAAAAAAATAACCTGCTTCATCTGCTTCATTTTTTTCCTTAATTCCAGTTAATACATCTCCACCTTCTTTTTTTTTTTTTTACATCTCCACCTTCTAAAAGATTATATTATTGTCTTTCTGAAGGGTAAAGATAGCAATTCTGAACAGATCATTTAATAAAAATGCTTCTGTCAATTCAATAAAAGGGAAAATAGAAAAAGAGGAAAGATGAAAGTAGGCAACAATATATGTGGCAGGTATAGGTATGATTTCATTAAATTATGATATAAATTTTCAAATTATATAACTTTTTAAAATAATTTAAAACTTTAAAAAATCAGTAAAATCCCAATATTATTACAGCAAAATATAAAATGGAAATAAACTATGTGAAAAATAAAGAAATAAAGGATGTAAAGAATAGATGATCATCTACCCAGAGCAAAAAGATAATCATTTAGCCAAGTGTGAGAAAGTTGCTGAATTCAAGAAGAACTACAGATCCATTAAGTTTCCTATTCACCAACATAATCAATAGAAAATATAATTTAAAATATCCCACAGTAGTCACAAAAATATATAGTACATAGTTATAAAGTAGAGAGTATATTCAAACTAAATGGGAAAATACGTATATAAGTATAAAACCCAAATAAAATGTAGAAATATAGCATGTTCATGAATGGAGATAGTCAATATTACAAGTAATTATCCTCAAATTAATTTCTGCTATCAATGTGTCTCTATCAAATCCTGATTTTTGTCTTACAGATGGTGACAAAAGCATAGACTATTCAATAATTTTCAAAAAATTTTATTTATTTACTTTGGCTCTGCTGGATCTTTGTTGCTACATGGACTTTTTCTCTAGTTCGGTGAGCAAGGGCTACTCTCTCATTGCTGTGTGCAGGCTTCTCACTGCAGGGCTTTCTGGCTGTGGAGCACAGGCTCTAGTGTGCGCAGCACATGGGCTCAGTTGTTGCAGCTCCTGAGCTGTCAGTAGTTGTGGCACATGGGCTTAGTTGCTCTGCAGCATGTGGGATCTTCCTGGATGAGGAATCAAACTCATCCTCTGTATTGGTAGGCTTTTTTTTTTTTACCACTGAGCCCCTCATTTTGCTATGTATTTGTCAGGTAAGTTCATATTCTGAATACAAAGAGGAACACTATGAAGTATTAGCGGAAAATATAAAATAATATCTATTAGACATAGGGTAGGAGGATTTTTTTAAAAGTAAGATTTAAAAAGCAAAACTTTTAACAATTTAGCTACATTAAAATTTCAAACAAATACTGTATATGAAAAAGCACCATAACCAAAGTTGAAAGTTTAGCTATAAACTTAGGAGAAAACAAACTTGAATCCAAAATTTATTTATAGCTAAGTTAAAGATAAGAAAACAAAAATTGCTAAGCATAAAACCAAAACAAGTTACCTATAAAAGTTGCAAATATACATATGAAAAAGTTGCTCAATCCAACTAGGCAACAATGAGCATGCAAATTAAAATATCTATTAAATAATATCTCTAACCCATTATGTTGGCAAAAATCAAAAAGCTTAAGTATATAAACTGTAGATAAATATATAAAGATACAGCCATACACTGTTAGTGGCTGTAGCACTTTAAGCAGTCACTTTGAATGGCAATCTAATGATATTGAAACATTTTAAATATGCATACTATATGACAATTCCTTTTAATTTTTTCTACTCCAGAGAAACATACATATATACACCAACTGAAACACTTACAGGATATTAATTTTAAACAACCCAAATTACTATCAGAAGAGAAAAGTCTAATTAAAATGTATTTTATACAGTGGAATAATACATAGCAGTTAAGAGCAAAAGGTAGATCCACATGTACCTCAGGTGGTGCAGTGGTAAAGAACCTGCCTGCTGATGCAAGAGACCCAGAGACACAGGTTCAATCCCTGGGTTGGGAAGATCCTCTGGAGGAGGAAATGGCAGCCCACTCCAGTATTCTTCCCTGGAAATTCCATGGACAGCCTGGTGGGCTACAGTCCATGGGATGGCAAAGAGTCAGACATCACTGAACGACTGAGCACACATACATACATAAATAAAACTTCAAGATATTGCTGCAAATAAAAGGCAGGTTGAAGGATAATTCATAAAAAAATAACACTTCTGAGAAACAAAAACACACCCAAACAGTCTTATGTTTTATGTGTATCTGTATATGTGCATGTGCATGTGTTAAAAAGTAGGTAATAAAAATAATGGTCTTGAGGTTAGCGATCCAAAGTCATATGTGCTTTATCTGTAGTACTTTATTCTTACAGCAGTAGTTATTCACATGTTAACTCATATATGAAAAACAAAGAGATAGTATACAAAAATAGAAATATGCATATTTTTATCAAATGTAATATATGCTTGTCACACATACTTGAAAAATGCAAATTATGTCAATCACACCTGTTTTATAATATCTATTTTTCATAAAGATTACAAACTTTAACTATATGTTGGTAAAAGTTCTGTCAAGAGGTACTTTCAAACCATCTTGGTATGAGTATATATTGCTGCATCTTCTTTGGAAGATGGCCCTCAGGGTAACTTACTCTTCACTGTATATCCACAATTATAGTTTTAGAGTTTTCAGTTTCTCCTTTTTACTACATGCATGTGTCAATGTTAACAGAAAATAAAAGAATTAGAAATTAACTGTTAAGTGTTTAAGACTAAAATTTAAATAAAGCAAGAGTTAATATATATTGCATAGGGAGGGATAATACCTTTAATCTGAAGATGATATAACCGAATCTTTAAAACCCAAAGAATCCATTAGTATTGTGAATGATTAAGCTTATCTCTAGAGTGACATGGTGACAAAGATACTTTGCTTGAACCAAGCTGTAGTCAAGCTCCTGATCCTCCTCCCAGTGTCGATCTGTGCACTTGGTTATAAAATCCAGTCTTAGCAAGAACTCTGCTAATTTAGTTTAAGCAGAATTCTTGCCCTGGATACCTGATCACCAGTAATATCTGATCAAATTCTTCATTCTCTACCACTCCCTAGGTGATGTCTGGTAGGTAGGTTTAGCTAGAATCTCTCATTACCCCTCAGGTTTTCTCTTAGTAGTTATGGAAAATGCGTCTGAAATACCATTTCAGACTTCAGAACTTTCAGAGGTCTACTAGAGGGATCTGAAAGACCTGCAGACCTTAGAGATACTGAGATGGTAAGTTTCAGATTGAACTATTTGTGTGACCTCATTCTTAGCCACAAGGTCTGAGGTATATAAGTATGTTGATGCTATTATTATTAATGACAACTTACTTCATGAATTGCTAAGAAGTAAAAGATAGATGATATGAAAGCTAAACAAAGGCGGCAACTTTAATATCCTGCAATTCTCTGAATAGTTAACAAAGTCTACATCAACTCAAATTGTACAGAGAAAAGTTAATCACCATAAAATTAAAGTCAAGCTTACTCATTTGCTCTGTTTTAGCCAGTGCTACACTCTTTCTGCCAGTGCAGCACACGTGTCAACAAGATGGCAATGAGGAGATGTAACAATCAATACAAAAAGTAAGCAAGTAGGTCTGAATGGAATCAAAGTGAATCATAAACTATCCTCTATGGTCAACAGTACATCAATGTGACAGTGAGGTGGTGTGTGTGAGTGCACGTATGTGTGTGCACCTGTATGCACAAACACCCATGTGTTCATGTACATGCATGTGTGTAAGTGCAGAACAGGCTGTGGAAAATCCAAACATTAAGAATCATTAAATGATATTTATTGCTGATTGTCAAGACTTATTTTTGAAAGTTGCATAAGCTCTATTAGATATAGGGCATTTTTCTTTCTTCATTTGGTCCTGTATTTGGTATTTCCTTCCTTAATTATGTGTTATTTATAAAATAAAAATTACAATATGAAATCTGTTAGATGCTATTTCAAAAAGAATTAAAATTATGAAATTAAGCCAATCAGAGTCCCAGGCAATGTTCCTGCCCTCATGGACCTTAGCAGTGTGTTCAGAGCCTCAAAGAAAGAATGACCTCTGTCCTCATAGAGCCACACATTCATATCCACACACATTGTGGCTTTGTGGTTATATAAACAAAACACATTTTTTTCAAGATGAATTAAAATGATGAGAACCTCTTTTGAGGTTAAGAACATATCAACAAAAATAGCAATGAAACACATATTCTCTTCCTTACAAAGTAGGAAAGAAGTGTGTTATAGTTCTCATTAGTATAAATTTAAATGAAATAATTTCAAAAAATACTATTTACATTAAATAAATAACTTCAAGTAAATGTGAATATATACAGTTTTACACTTTGTGTGTGTGTAAAATAAGGGGTAAGAAAAGAAAGAACCAATAAAACTCTGTGCAGTGCGCCTATTCCAAGCACAGTAGGTGTGTTTAGAACAGTTCTGTGTAATAACATGCATTACCTGCATTTTACAGATGAAGGAACACTTAGGTTGTGAAGACACTGTCAGTTTTACATTTCTAAAAATTTGTTTGAAAATATATTAAGTATTTCTTGTTAGCTTATAAAATGTTAATTGCAATACTGAAGTTGTAGAGTGATTTAAATTTGAAAGAAAATTACACATTTCTGCCTGATTTCACTCAGTGCTCTATTAAACTTTCACAAGTAGAAAAGGTCTGAGAAACCAAACAAACTTGAGTGCTAGGAGGAATAATTATTGGAAGGATTAGTGAAAGTAGTGTCCCAACTTTTAAAAAATCTATGTCCTAGAAAAACGGTCATATCTGTAATACATTGGTAGTTATCTCAAGGTTTTACCTAGCCAAAATCATGAACCTGAAGGTTTACAAGTACTTTAGTGTGATCATTCAACAAGTTCTAAAAGAATATGCTTTTTTGATTGACCTACCAGATCCAACTACTTCAGTATCAGACTAAGACATTATGAGGACTTGGATTTTTACCCTTTTCCATGTTCACCCAATAGAAAGGATTGGCTTTAAAAATGGGTTTTAACCACGGATGGAGATGCAAAAATGTTGTCTCCTTAGAGTATTATCCTGGCACCAGCTGAGGGTAATGGCAACAAATAAGCAATGTGACAATGCAGAAAATAAGAGAGATAAAAAGAGCAAAGTAGAAATAAGAGGCCACAACAAATAGTTCTCTTTAGGACAGGCTTAGAAGGGAGAAAGGTCGGAGAAAGGTCAGAGAAAGGTGTGCTAGGACTAAATGCGACATAAAAATTGTAAGTGGAGACTGATTATGGTAAAAACAAAAAAGTTTTTAATGGCATCTTCGAGGAAAAATTAATTGGATTAAAAATAAATAACTGAGTGTTAAAATATTTGCCTTTTACTGTAAATGAAGTATCTGGAATTAAATAAACCAAATCTTTGGGAGAATGTCTTAGAGGGCATAAAAATGACTTGGAAACATTTAAAGTTAATGTCCTTATTTTAAAATAAAGATAGAGGAACAGTTTCCAATTAACACATGGTTGCCTTTGTAAGAAAGTGGATGAGTGCAAGTTATCTGATGATGATTGAAAAGTTCCATCTATGAAATAGTTTAAGAAAGCCTCCTACCAAGCTGTATTTGCTGTTAATTTGTTTACTAACTTTTTCTTTATTTGGCCAAAAGTTTGTTGGGATTTTTTAATAAAATGTTACAGAAAAACCCAAGCAAACTTTTTGGCCAACCCAATAGCTACTCTAAAGGAAATGCTATATAACCACTTTCAAAATTATAAAATAAAAATGGTTGAAATATAAATTAATGAGCTTTCATTTGTGACTCAGAATACAAAACTACTTAACTTCTAGAATAAGAAGATAATTTAATAAATATAGTAAAACTCTGGGTATTCTGCTGAGTGAGCTATGCTAAAAGACATTGCCATCACTTAAAAATGACAACAATTTTCTAAAGTCCTGTGCAATAAACATTTTAAAGATTTCTAGCAATTTATATTATTAGGTGAGAGAAAAACAGAGAAATAATCGGGAAGGACATAGAACTACACAGGAGTATGGAACAAAAACACATGTGCTTTGAAAACAGACAGAAGTGTAGAAATTTGGATTTAACTTTTGTCTCTGTCACATGTGACTTGAAGGTGCATGGCATCTGAACTTCAATTTCCCCATTTTGTATTTAGGCATAGCCACTCCAGTTCAAGGTATTGCTTCCTTTAAAACAGTACTCTAAGTGAATTAATATCATTAATATCATTTCACTGTGCCTGTATCTCACAACTTGGAGTTATGGTAGTAGTATGGAGAAAAAGATCTTCTATTATAATTATCCTCTTTTATTTATTTATTTATTTACTTACTTGTTAAAAATTTTTATTCTTGAAATGACTCTTTACAATCTCTTGTCAAGACGTATTTCTTTTTTTCTAATGATGCATTTTAGAGACAGCATTGGGGCTTTATAGAAAACCCATCAAGAAAAGAAGAAAGCCTATTTTGGCAATGGATATAGCAAGAGAAATTTAATTAGATGGATTCAAATCATCTTTTGACGCTAAACTCATAACTTTCTCTATGAAGTTTTCTCAGATCTTATTGGTTTGGTTTATTTGATTCAAAGTAAATAATGTTTGCTAAGAGGAACTAAAAAGCCTCTTGCTGAAAGTGAAAGAAGAGAGTGAAAAAGTTGGCTTAAAGCTCAACATTCAGAAAACTAATATCATAGCATCTGGTCCCATTACTTCATAGGAAATAGATGGGTAAACAGTGGAAATAGTGTCAGACTTTATTTTTCGGGGCTCCAAAATCACTGCGGATGGTGATTGCAGCCATGAAATTAAACAATGCTTACTCCTTGGAAGGAAAGTTATGACCAATCTAGACAGCATATTCAAAAGCAGAGACAATACTTTGCCAACAAAGGTCCATCTAGTCAAGGCTATGGTTTTGCCAGTGGTCATGTATGGATGTGAGGGTTGGACTGTGAAGAAAGCTGAGCACCGAAGAATTGATGCTTTTGAACTGTGGTGTTGGAGAAGACTCTTGAGAGTTCCTTGGACTGCAAGGAGATCCAACCAGTCCATTCTAAAGGAGATCAGCCTTGGGATTTCTTTGGAAGGAATGATGCTAAAGCTGAAACTCCAGTACTTTGGCCACCTCATGTGAAGAGTTGACTCATTGGAAAAGACTCATGCTGGGAGGGATTGGGGGCAGGAGGAGAAGGGCACGACAGAGGATGAGATGGCTGGATGGCATCACCGACTCGATGGATGTGAGTTTGAGTGAACTCCGGGAGTTGGTGATGGACAGGGAGGCCTGGTGTGCTGTGATTCATGGGGTCGCAAAGAGTCGGACATGACTGAGCGACAACTGAACTGAAGCTGAGTTGAATTGACACTTGAAATTGTTCCATTGACACCTGAAATTTTTCTGTCCATTGAAATGCAAGTCTAGGTCCAATTTGGGAATTCACATTCCCCCACTCTGATTTTCTCCAAACTTTACTGTTGCATATTGTCACTGATATCACAGAATGTATTTGTAGGCATATCTTCATGTGTATCAGTGGGAATTCAGTGGCCCTTGTGCCCTGTTCTGATGTAATTTTCAAAATTTAAATAAAGGCATGTGAGAAAGAGCATGGACATCCCTAGAGAGATGAGCATCATTGAACTGCAGTTCTGTTTCACTCCTGAGGGGGAGAACTATTAATTACTGTTATGGAACAGATTTTCCAGATTATAAACCCTTGTCTGCTTCCGTTAGAGGTTTATTTACTGTGAAGTTAATAAAGTTTAAGCTTCAGGGATCCTCAGTTAACATGGTGTCTTCTAAGGCCTTGCACCTAATTTTGTTTTTTGTGATTTTTACTTTACAAACAAACAAACAAAAAAACAAAACAAAAACCGATAATTGTGTAAGGTTGTAGTTCTGTAACACATGGATCTTCCTGAAATACCAAATAAATGGTGCTTTTTCTGCAAAAGATTTCAGAAGCTGCTATGGCTAAAAATAACAATGATAACTATTTATAATTATAATTTTATTATCATTTCTCATTATCTATTACTGAGGCCCTTTCTTTTTGCTAACCACTGTGTAGATATTTTATAAACATTATGCCTAATTCTCAGAGTAATTGTGCTATGTGTGAAACTAAAGAAGATAGACAAAGACTGGCGGACTGGCAGTGAGTGATTCAATCCATGGTCTGCCTTACTTTAAAATATTTTCTAGGCATTCACACCACATCATTCATAGGTGTGGTAAAAGTGGCTACTTTAAAAAAAAAATCCTTTCCGTGTCACTAGGCACTAACTAAAAATCAACAAAATAGCACAGTGAGTTGACATATAGCTTTTAAATTGTTTATTTAATTATAGGTCATGTTATGTCAAAACACTTCTGACTTTAAAACACCAAAAAATCCATTTACAAGTTGGGTAATAGTCTGTCAAGTCTGCATGCTGGAAACATTAGTGGAAGATGAATTAGCCAATCAACAAGGTAGTTAGGCGCTAGTAGCATAAGATCTTAAAGGGTGAGTGTTAATTCAAATAATGTTAAATGGTATTCATGGGATAAGTGAACTAAGCCTAACACTGTAAAAATAACCCAACTATGGAATGGTTCAAAAATGCTTCCTCAAGGATGTTTGTGGAGACACTACAGTTTTATTTCTCAGTTGAGGTGTCTTTTCATTAAAGACATTGCACTGAATGTGTATGTGAACATTTTGTGAATCTGGCCAGTGGGAACGATTTTCCATAAATTTTCAAGAGATAAAAGCCCCTGAATGTAAACTGATCTCATTCTTTCAGACTCAGAGAGCTCAGTAGACTGTTAGACTACTCTGAGTAGTCCCATGTATCTGGAATAAATTCACATTTTTTAAGCTGAAGACATATATAAAACTAGCATGCAAATTAATTATGTTGCAATGGACATCTAAATGCCAAAATGGCTCTTGCAAACTCATGTCCTTTGGGTAGCCCTTTTTTTCCCAGTAGGAAGTTCCATAAAATCTGAATTATGAATAAAGTAAGAGTGAACTAAACATGGTATCAGAAAATGAGCAGCATTAGATGATTCTAAAATCTAGACTTAAACTTTCTGGTACTTGGTGCTTAATAAATCTTTTTGGTGAATTAGTGCAAGAATGAAAGACACTAAGATAACCCTTCCCTGCTATTTGTTTTTAATTGTTTTGTTTTGTTAATATAAATTCCCCCCCAAACCAGGTTATGAACAGATAATAAAACTCCTTTCCCTGAATGGTAATTGCAAAGTCTTTGTCCACACATGCTTCTCTGATTCTTTTCTTGTGCCTTTAAGATTCACTGACTCCCTTTTATGACTGCTGCATCCCTTCTTTCTGTGGGCTTCCCCGGTGACTCAGTGGTAAAGAATCTGCCTACAAATGCAGGAGACACAAGAGAAGTGGGTTCCATCCCTGGATCAGAAGATCCCCTGGAGGAGAAAATGGCAACCCACTCCAGTATTCTTGCCTGGAGTATCCCATGGACAGAGAAGCCTGGCAGGTCACAAAGAGCAAGACATAACTGAGACATGACTGAGCACATGCTTTCTATATGCTTCTCCCAAATCAGTTCCTCCTTTGACCCAAGGCTGGTCCTGGTACATATTCTATTTCTCAGTGAATGGAAGCTCTGTTCATGTTCAATTGCAAACCTGAGACTCAGCTTTGCTCTTTCTCTGTCATCTTCTAAGTTAATTTATTCCAAGGTTGTATATTGTTGCCTCATAAGTATTTAAAGCATGTTCATTCCTTTCCATCTCTACCATCATCCAAATCAAGCTATTGTCTTATCTAAATTACCACACTGGCCTGCTAATTAAAGCTCCTTATATACTCTGCCCTTCTCTATTCACTTCCTCAGTGCCACTAGAGGGTCTTACTTTATCCCAAAGAAATAGTAAAGCCTGACATCTATTTTCCCAAACACTCTGATGGCTTCCATTGCTTTAGGATACATACATTCAGCATAGCCTCAGATGTTTTGTATGGGTTGGTTCCTACTTGACTCTCTCATTGCAGGTTATGCTTCACTCCTCCTTTCTCTCAATGTCTCACTTCTCCTTTTCCTTCAGCTGCCCTCCCTTGTCATAGGGTCATTACATTCTGTAGTAGTCACCCTGCCACTCACACACTTGTAATTAATTACTTATTAAAAAGGCATTCCTGGGTTGTAAAATGGGTAAAATACTTTAAAAGAGATTTACATTTCAGAGGTACAGAGGAAAAAATTACGATTATAGATTTTTCAAAGTGAATAAGAAAAGAGAGGCCGGTGACTTAGAGGCAGGAATAATTCTGTCTAAAGTTTTGTGAAGTTGAGGAAAATGTTAAGGCTGCTTGGTCAATGAATTATTCACCTGATCAGATTGCCCCAAAAGCAATCATTCTTTCTTTCTTGTGCTATTTACTTATTTTCTTTTAAAATTATATTTACAATGTTGTGTAGTTTCATATATATATATATATATATGTATGTATACATATATACACAGATATATAATGTCTTACTCATGACATAAGTGAAATAGGTTATTTTTTCATTCAAAAACATGATGCATTTATCAACACACTTCATTATCAAAACCTTCCTTTTATAAATAGATTGCACCTATTACAGATTTGAAGTGAGAAACCTTAGGTGAGAATAAGCACTTAAATAATTTGAGTTTAATTATTAACCCAGTCCTCCACTCTTCAATATGTCAGCATATCTGGAAGGCCCAGCACTGGCCACAGGACTGGAAAAGGCCAATCCTCATCCCAGTTCTCAAGAAGGGTAGCACTAAAGAATGTGCTAACCATCGGACAATTGCCCTCATCTCCCATACTAGTAAGGTCATGCTAAAATTCTTGCATGTTAGGCTTTAGCATTATGCGAGCCAAGAACTTCCAGATGTCCAAGCTGGGTTTAAAAAAAGAAACAGAACCAGAGATCAAATTGCCAACATTCACTGGATCATAGACAAAGCTAGGGAATTCCAGGAAACCATCTATGTCTGAATTCATTGACTATGCAAAGCCTTTGACTGTGTGGATCATATTAAACTATGGAAAGCTCTTAAAGAGATGGGAATACCAGACTATTTTACCTGTCTCTTGAGAAACCTGTATGCAAGTCAAGAAGCAACAGTTAGAACCCTGTATGGAACAATTGATTGGTTCAAGATTTAGAAATGAGTATGACAGGGCTGTCTGCTGTCACTCTGTTTGTTTAATCTATATGCTGAGCACATCATGAGAAATGCCGAGCTGGATGCATTACAATCTGGAATCAAAATAGGCAAGAGAAACATCAACAATCTCAGATATGAGGATAATACCTCTCTAAATACAGAAAGTGAAGAAAACTAAAAAGCCTCTTGATGAGGGTGAAGGAGAAGAGTGAAAGAGCCAGTTAAGACTAAATATTTAAAAAGCTAAGATCATGGCATCCAGCCCCATTACTTCATGTCAAATAAAGGGGCAAAAGGTGGAAGTAGTGAGAGATTTCCTCTTTTGGGTCTCCAAAATCACTGCAGATGGTGACTGCAGCCATGAAAGCAGAAGATGATTGCTTTTTGACAGGAAAGCTATTACAAACCTAGACTGTATGTTGAAAAGCAGAGACATCACTCTGCCAACAAAAGTCTGTATAGTCAGAGCTATGGTCTTCCCAGTGGTCATGTACAGTTTTGAGAGCTGGACTGTAAAGAAGGTAGAACACAGAAGAATTGATGCCTTTGAACTGTAGTGCTGGAGAAGACTCCTGAATGTTTCTTGGAGAGCAAGGAGATCAAACCAATCAATCTTAAAAGAAATCAACCCTGAATACTCAGAAGAACTGATGCTGAAGCTGAAGCTCAAGTATTTTGATCATCTGATTCAAACAGCTGACTTATTGGAAAAGGCCCTGATGCTGGGAAAGATTAAAGGCAGAAAGAGAAGTTCTCAGAGGATGAGATGGCTGGATGGCATCATAGATGCAATGGACATAAACTTAGGCAAACTTCAGGATATGGGGAGGGACAGGAAAGTCTGGCATGCTGCAGTCCATGGGGTCATAGAGTAGGACACAACCGGGCAACTGAATAGCAACAACATTATCCCAGTAAACAAAAAGTTGAAATAATGTATGGAATACTAATTGTCCTTACTTCTTTCCAGATATTATACCAAAGATTACAGGCTGCCAATTGCTCAAAAAGCCTATTGCTCCACTGGTCATCTTTGGAGTGAATTGATATCAACAGCAAGTAGCACCATGCAGGCTGATCACTAAGCACGTTTAGTCTCTGCTATGGCTTTGTTGTTAATTACCTAGAAAAGCCTTTTCTATAGAAAACTATTGTCTAATATTGAAAGGTCCAGGTCAACTTAGTTGTCAGTTCAGTTCAGTTCAGTTCAGTCGCTCAGTCGTATCTGACTCTTTGCGACTCCATGAATCACAGCACGCCAGGTCTCCGTGTCCATCACCATCTCCCGGAGTTCACCCAAACTCACGTCCATCGAGTTGGTGATGCCATCCACCCATCTCATCCTCTGTCGTCCCTTTCTCCTCCTGCCCCCAATCCCTCCCAGCATCAGGGTCTTTTCCAATGAGTCAACTCTTCTCATGAGGTGACCAAAGTACTGGAGTTTCAGCTTTAGCATCATTCCTTCCAAAGAAATCCCAAGGCTGATCTCCTTTAGAATGGACTGGTTGGATCTCCTTGCAGTCCAAGGGACTCTCAAGAGTCTTCTCCAACACCACAGTTCAAAAGCATCAATTCTTTGGCACTCAGCTTTCTTCACAGTCCAACTCTCACATCTATACATGACCACTGGAAAAACCATAGCCTTGACTTGATGGACCTTTGTTGGCAAAATAACGTCTCTGCTTTTCAATATGCTATCTAGGTTGGTCATAACTTTTCTTCCAAGGAGTAAGTCACCTAATACAATTAAATATCATTAATATGTAATATTAGTGTTCTTGACATTTCCCAGATTACTCAAAGAGAAAGAAGAGAGTGTAATCATCATTTGAAATGGTGCTTAGATGATCTAGCTAAAAAAAATAACAGATGCATCACCTCTCTGACCTTTTGTTTTAACTTTTAGACAACCCCTTTAAATACCATGAAATAAAACAAAGCCAAACTTTACCTCATTCTGCTTCTAAAAGAGTTCAAGAATTGATCGATAGATTGTGTGTGTGTGTGTGTATGTCTGTGCTTGAGTGTCTGTGCTCAGTTGTGTCTGACTCTTTGCGACCCCATGGACTGTAGCCCTCCAGTGTCCCTTGTTGGGGAAGTTCCTGGTCAAGAATACAGGAGTGGGTTTGCTACTTCCTTCTCCAGGGTTCTTGCTGATCCAGGGATCAAACCCACATCTCTTGCGTCTCCTGCACTGGCAGGTGGATGCTTTACCACTGTACCACCTGAGAAATCCAGGATTGATTGTACTTTTCACTTCATGTAAGCTTTTCCTAAAAAGAAGATATGGATTCTACTCAAGGCTCTGCAAAATGAAGAACTTGAAGGAAATATGGTCATATGACCTACTTACCTTGAGTGCATCAAAAAAGTAAGAGGAATTCATAGATGGGCTGAGAGACTACTAGATGGCTAGATACATGATAAAGCAACTATAGTAAATTTCTATTGTAGAATCCATATGGTGGCTATGTACCTGTTCATCATAAAAGTTCTATCAAAGTTTCTGTGTATTTTAAATTTTTCATAATAAAATTTTGAAAAAGCCAAAAGTGACAATATAGTTACTCTTAAGAAGATCAACAACTAGAAGGGGCACAAAGGAGTTTGGGAGATGCTCAGATTATTGTTTGTTGATTTGGGTGCTGGATAATGGACTGTGTACCTTTTAAGAACCTAAAGAACTGAATACTAGTGATATCTATTTCTGTATATATCCTATAGTGAAAAGTGAATGTGTTAGTCTCTCAGTCATGTTTGACTCTTTGCGATCCCATGGACTGTAGCCCACCAGGCTCTTCTGTCCATGAGATTCTCCAAGCAAGAATACTGGAGTGGGTAGCACTTCCCTTCCCCAAGGAATCTTCCTGACTCAGGGGATTGAACCCAGGTATCCTGCATTGCAGGTGAATTCTTAACTGTCTGAGCCACCAGAGAAGCCCAAATATTTCAATTAAAAGTTTAGAAGTAAAGAATCACAGTTAGTATCATTCTAAACCCATTGATAGCAAGTGACAGAAATCCAATCCTAAATAGCTTAAAAAATTATTCATGTGATTTAGGATACCTAGGTACAGCTTGGTTTAGACAAATCTGAATCATATGGAAGTGTCCAGGATCTGTATCTCCAAGCTTATTGATCTCTGTTTACTGGGTCCAGGGACTCAAATGTTGTCACCGGGGCCCCTGTTCTCTTTCACTCTTGATCTCCAACTCTTAGACAGTAGTCTTTTTCTCTTTGCAGTCCAGATGGCTGTCAGTGGTCTCATATTTGTATCACATAAATTTAAATATTTTGGGCTGTCACAGCAAAGACCCTGATTGAACTAAGTTGGTTCATATATCCTCACTGAAATAATTGGTAAGGATGATGAAGTTCTTTTATTCATTCATCAGTGATCATATGTTTGCATTTGCAGGCAAAGACCTGGAGACAGGCCTGGCAAAGTGACATCACAATAGGCTTACCATAGGAAAGAATCAAATCAATATCAGAGAAGAACAAGAACACAGACAGATTTGTAATAATATTCATCAATCACTGTGATACTGAATAAAAATCTGTAAGCAGTAGTAAGCTAAGGCAGGTGCATTAGAGAGAACAAAGATATGTTTGTTCAGTCTCTAAATTGGGTCCAACTCTTTGCAACCCCATGGACTGCAGCACATCAGGCTTCCCTGTCCATCACTATCTCCCTCTTGAATTTGCTCAAACTCATGTCCATTAAGTCAGTGATGACATTCAACCATCTCATCCTCTGACACCCTCTTCTCTTTTTGCCTTCAATCTTTCCCAGCCTCAGAATCTTTTCCAATAAGTCAGTTCTTCTCATGGGGTGGCCAAAGTATTGGAGCTTCAGCTTAAGCACCAGTCCTTCCAATGAATATTCAGGACTGATTTCCTTTAGGACTGAGTTTGATCATCTTGAGGTCCAAAGGACTCTCTAGAGTCTTCTCCAGCACCACAACTTGAAAACATCAATTCTTCAGTGCTCAGCTTTCTTTATGGTCCAACTTTCACATCCATACATTACTGCTGGAAAAATCATAGCTTTAATTGTATGGAAATTTGTTGGCAAATTGATGTCTCTGCTTTTTAGTACACTGTTAAACTTCTCATAGCTTTTCTTCCAAGGAGCAAGTGTCTGTTACATAGCTGCAGTCACCATGTGCAGTGATTTTGGAACGCAAGAAAATGGAATCCAACACTGTTCCCACTTTTTCCTCATCTATTTGTCATGAAGTGATGTGAATGGATGCCATGATCTTTGTTTTTTGAATGTTGAGTTTTAAGCCAGCTTTTTCACTCTTCTCTTTCACGTTAATTAAGAGGTTCTTTAGTTCCTCTTTGGTTTTTGCCACAAGGGTGATGTCATCTGCATATCTGAGGTTATTAATATTTCTCCTGGCAATCTTGACTCCAGCTTGTGCTTCATCCAGCCTGGCATTTCTCATGATGTACTCTACATATAAGTTAAATAAGCAGGATGACAATATACAGCTTTGACATACTCCTTTCCCAATTTTGACCAGTCTGTTGTTCCATGTCCAGTGCTAACTTTTGGGGAGACTTCAAACCATCCTATAATATTATCTCACTGTAGTTAGATAAAAACTAAAATGAAGCAAAACTGAACTAAATGTAGTCGAGATTGTTCTCTCTCTCTCTCTCCATGTGTGCATACATGTATGTATATGTGTGTGTGTATATATATATATATACACACACACGACTGAGTGACTGATCTGATACATATATAACATATATGCAAATACATATATGAGTTATGATAACCATAAATACTAAAATCAAGCATGTATGACAGTTCAGTTCAGTCGCTCAGTCGTGTCTGACTCTTTGCGACCCCATGAATTGCAGCACACCAGGCCTCTGTGTCCATCACCAACTCCCAGAGTTCACTCAGACTCACGTCCATCGAGTCAGTGATGCCATCCAGCCATCTCATCCTCTGTCGTCCCCTTCTCCTCCTGCCCCCAATCCCTCCCAACATCAGGGTCTTTTCCAATGAGTCAACTCTTTGCATGAGGTGGCCAAAGTATTGGCGTTTTAGCTTTAGCATCAGTCCTTCCAATGAACACATAGGACTGATCTCCTTTAGAATGGACTGGTTGGATCTCCTTGCAGTCCAAGGGACTCTCAAGAGTCTTCTCCAACACCACAGTTCAAAAACATCAATTCTTCTGTGCTCAGCTTTCTTCACAGCCCAACTCTCACATCCGTACATGACCACTGGAAAAACCATGGCCTTGACTAGATGGACATTTGTTGGCAAAGTAATATCTCTGCTTTTGAATATGCTATCTAGGTTGGTCATAACTTTCCTTCCAAGGAGTAAGCGTCTTTTAATTTCATGGCTGCAGTCACCATCTGCAGTGATTTTGGAGCCCCCAAAAATAAAGTCTGACACTGTTTCCACTGTTTCCCCATGTATTTCCCATGAAGTGATGGGACCAGATGCCATGATCTTAGTTTATATGTAATATCAAATATACAACAATATTTTATATGTGTGTTTTATATATATATATATATATATATATATACATATATATATGCACTAGTTTTTTACTCTTTATATTATCAAAAATATTCTGCTTATGTATGGCAGATAATATTGGAAATTGCAGCATGATAGATAAAAGGTTAGGCTCTCTTTCAACTGCACATTCTGTGAGTTGGTGGAAGGGAGAATAAAGACCCTTGAAAATATGTTCAAATCTAGAAAGGAAGTTCAAGCTGCAGAGGATTTATAAACTCCAAAATAAACAATAGATTGAACTTGAAAATACTCTAATTAGCTAGAGAGAAAATGACATAAAATTAATGTCTGTAGAAAATAAATAATGTGACTTCAAAAAGGAAGTAACACATCCTGGGATTCACAAATTAGACAAGTTTCAGCCAGCTGGAGTTGAAGAACAAAAAAGGCTGTTGCCAAATCAATCTTATAATGACTCTAATGATTTATTCTTTCACTATACAAAGGAAGTCAGATAACATTATCATTCCCAGAAAAAGACACATACAAGCCTGAGAAACTCCTAGTACTATAGCACCTGTGATTTTTTCCCTTTTTTATTATTTGATTCTGATCTGTTGTAGATGTGTTTTACACACATGCACATATAAGTAAATAATGTCATAACATATACATTCTTTAACAACTTATATTGTTATTCATCTTCTAGCTGTTTCCACTGCTATATGGCATCTCATTTTGTGGATATTCTATGCTTGAAATGTCCTGTCTGTTCTTTTTTGTTTATTAATTAAGGTGAGTAAGATTTGTGTTTTTTTTTTTAATTTTGATTGGAGTATAGTTGATTTGCAATGTTGTGTTAGTTTCAAGCATACAATGAAGTGAATCAGTTATATGTATTTACACACATCTACTCTTTCTTAAATTTTTTTCACATATAGGTCATTACAGACCATTGAGATGAGTTCCCTGTGCCATAGAGTAGGTAATTATTAGTTATCTATTTTATATATAGTACTGTGTATATGTCAATCCCAATCTCCCAATTTATCCCTTCACTTCCTTCCCTACTTTCCCCGCTGGTAACCACAAGTTTATTTTCTACATCTGTGACTCTATTTCTGTTTTGTAAATAAGTTCATTTGTTCCCCTTTTTAGATTTCATGTATAAATGATATTATATGCTATTTGTCTTTCTCTTTCTGACTTAATTGTTATGATAGTCTCAGGGCCATCCACGTTTGCCTTTGAATTTGTTGAGATTTGTTTGTTGGATTTGTTTCTACAACTTATATTTATGATTTCTATTTTCTCTGAATTTTTTAATTTGTCCTTTTTCACCTTTTGTATATTGCTTGAGATTGGTAGAGGTTTTGTTTTCTTTTTTTCTTTCTGATTTGGAAAAGATGCATGATTTCTTCAATCTTCTAGTAGTACACCCTGATTGAACTGAAGTGAAGTGAAGTTGCTCAGTCGTGTCTGACTCTTTGAGACCCCATGGACTATAAACTACCAAGCTCCTCTGTCCATGGGATTCTCCAGGTAAGAATACTGGAGTGGGTTGCCATTTCCTTCTCCAGGGGATCTTCCTGACCCAGGGATTGAACCCAGGCCTCCTGCATTGCAGGCAGATGCTTTACCCCTGAATCACCAGGGAAGCACACTCTGATTACTGCTTATTAATATGATATGTTACTTAAAATGTTCTCCTTCTTCAGAGATGTCTGTGGAGGATCTTTCAGTTTGTTAATGTTAGCAATAATCTCTCTGACTTTTGATTATCTGAAACTGGTCTATATTTCTATGTGTTCTTGAATATTTTACCTTGACAGAAAATCATACATTTTCAGTTATTTTTTTCAGCTCTTTTAGAATATTTATGTTTTGTTACAATTCTGCCCTAGGTCTAAGAACATTCTTTGTGATAGCATTCTCATTTTTTTTTTTCTTTTCACTTAACCTTCAGTGTTATGCAGCATCACTGAAATGAGGTATAGGTTCATTTGTTAGAATCGAGTTCAGGATATTGTATGTTTTTTAAATCTGATGCTTTGTTAATTTTGTTGTTTAAGTGTCTTGTCTTGTGTTGCTCTCTTTAATTTCTGCTGACAATCCTCATAATATTTCCTCATATATCTTTGTAATTTTGAGTTGCTTACTAAAGCTTAGTGGACCTTCATATGCCACAGTAACATGATGCATTAATTGAAGGTTAGTTTCTCAATATCAGGTTTAATTTTTTTTTCCTGCCAGATAACACAGGAAAGCTACCATAAGAGATTCAATTTTTATTATCACTTACCAGTTTGAAGTTTCCATAATAACAGAAGTGGTATAAATGTAGACACATAACTCTGTGTGACAGCAAGCCTGTGGTTATGATTTTTAAGAGACACTATATTTTTCCATCCAGAACTCAATTTGAGATGGGAAAGAAAAACCTTTATATCTCATGTTGGCTTGTTTTATTATTTTTCCTAATCGAGTCTCTTTAGAGTTACAATTATAGATTATTCTTCAAACCGTGGCTCCTCTTACCAACCTGTATTCTACTGTTAACTTTTGAGAGTCCTTAAAAAGTAGCTTTTGTATTTTGTTCAGAGTTTTAGCTGTAAGCAGAGGAATAGACAGGTTGTAAAGGGTTTCTTTCTTTCATTCTTTCAGCACAAGAAGTTCCTTAGCTGGCACTGTAAATTCCTGCTCCAAAAGCAGAACCACATATATTGATTCAGTTCAATTCAATCGCTGAGTCATGTCTGACTCTTCGCGACCCCATGAACCACAGCAGGCCAGGCCTTCCTGTTCATCACCAACTCCTGGAGTTCACTCAGACTCACATCCATCGAGTCAGTGATGCCATCCAGCCATCTCATCCTCTGTCATCCTCTTCTCCTCCTGCCCCCAATCCCTCCCAGCATCAGGGTCTTTTCCAATGAGTCAACTCTTCGCATGAGGTGGCCAAAGTACTGGAGTTTCAGCTTTAGCATCATTCCCTCCAAAGAAATCCCAGGGCTGATCTCCTTCAGAATGGACTGGTTGGATCTCCTTGCAGTCCAAGGGACTCTCAAGAGTCTTCTCCAACACCACAGTTCAAAAGCTTCAATTCTTCAGCGCTCAGCCTTCTTCACAGTCCAGCTCTCACATCCATACATGACCACAGGAAAAACCATAGCCTTGACTAGATGGACGTTTATTGGCAAAGTAATATCTCTACTTTTGAATATGACATCTAGGTTGGTCATAACTTTCCTTCCAAGGAGTAAGTGTCTGTTAATTTCACAGCTGCAGTCACCATCTGCAGTGATTTTGGAGCCCAAAAAATAAAGTCTGACACTGCTTCCACTGTTTCCCCATCTATTTCCCATGAAGTAATGGGACAAGATGCCATGATCTTCGTTTTCTGAATGTTGAGCTTTAGGCCAACTTTTTCACTCTCCACTTTCACTTTCATCAAGAGGCTTTTTAGTTCCTCTTCAATTTCTGCCATAATGGAGGTGTCATCTGCATATCTGAGGTTATTGATATTTCTCCCGGCAATCTTGATTCCAGCTTGCATTTCTTCCAGTCCAGCGTTTCTCATGATATACTCTGCATATAAGTTAAATAAGCAGGGTGACAATATACAGCCTTGATGAATTCCTTTTCCTATTTGGAACCAGTCTGTTGTTCCATGTCCAGTTCTAACTGTTGCTTCCTGACCTGCATACAGATTTCTCAAGAGGCAGGTCAGGTGGTCTGGTATTCCCATCTCTTTCAGAATTTCCCATAGTTTATTGTGATCCACACAGTCAAAGGCTTTGGCATAGTCAATAAAGCAGAAATAGGTGTTTTTCTGGAACTCTGTTGCTTTTTCCATGATCCATCAGGTGTTGGCAATTTGATCTCTGGTTCCTCTGCCTTTTCTAAAACCAGCTTGAACATCAGGAAGTTCACGGTTCACATATTGCTAAAGCCTGGCTTGGAGAATTTTCAGCATTACTTTACTAGCATTTGAGATGAGTGCAATTGTGCAGTAGTTTGAGCATTCTTTGGCATTGCCTTTCTTTGGGATTGGAATGAAAACTGACCTTTTCCAGTCCTGTGGCCACTACTCAGTTTTCCAAATTTGTTGGCATATTGAGTGCAGCACTTTCACAGCATCATCTTTCAGGATTTGGAATAGCTCAACTGGAATTCCATCACCTCCACTAGCTTTGTTCATAGTGATGCTTTCTAAGGCCCACTTGACTTCACATTCCAGGATGTCTGGCTCTAGGTGAGTGATCACACCATCATGATTATCTGGTTTATGAAGATCTTTTTTGTACAGTTCTTCTGTGTATTCTTGCCACCTCTTTTTAATATCTTCTGCTTCTGTTAGGTCCATACCATTTCTGTCCTTTATCGAGCCCATCTTTGCATGAAATGTCCCCTTGGTATCTCTAATTTTCTTGAGGAGATCTCTTGTCTTTCCCATTTTGTTGTTTTCCTCTATTTCTTTGCATTGATCACTGAGGAAGGCTTTCTCATCTCTTCTTGCTATTCTTTGGAACTCTGCATTCAGATCCTTATATCTTTCCTTTTCTCCTTTGCTTTTCGCTTCTCTTCTTTTCACAGCTATTTGTAAGGCCTCCCCAGACAGCCATTTTGCTTTTTTGCATTTGTTTTCCATGGGGATGGTCTTAATCCCTGTCTCCTGTACAATGTCATGAACCTCATTCCATAGCTCATCAGGCACTCTATCAGATCTAGTCCCTTAAATCTATTTCTCACTTCCACTGTATAATCATAAGGGATTTGATTTAGGTCATACCTGAATGGTCTCGTGGTTTTCCATACTTTCTTCAATTTAAGTCTGAATTTGGCAATAAGGAGTTCATGGTCTGAGCCACAGTCAGCTCCTGGTCTTGTTTCTGCTGACTGTATAGAGCTTCTCCATCTTTGGCTGCAAAGAATATAATCAATCTGATTTCAGTGTTGACCATCTGGTGATGTCCATGTATAGAGTCTTCTCTTGTATTGTTGGAAGAGGGTGTTTGCTCTGACCAGTGCATTTTCTTGGCAAAACTCTATTAGTCTTTGCCCTGCTTCATTCCATATTCCAAGGCCAAATTTGCCTGTTACTCCAGGTGTTTCTTGACTTCCTACTTTTGCATTCCAGTCCCCTATAATGAAAAGGACATCTTTTTTGGGTGTTAGTTCTAAAAGGTCTTGTAGGTCTTCATAGAACCGTTCAACTTCAGCTTCTTCAGCGTTACTGGTTAGGGCATAGACTTGGATTACTGTGATATTGAATGGTTTGCCTTGGAAACGAACAGAGATCATTCTGTCGTTTTTGAGATTGCATCCAAGTACTGCATTTTGGGCTCTTTTGTTGACCATGATGGCCACTCCATTTCTTCTGAGGG
The DNA here is from genome assembly GCF_002263795.3 of Bos taurus. Classification (NCBI taxonomy): domain Eukaryota; kingdom Metazoa; phylum Chordata; class Mammalia; order Artiodactyla; family Bovidae; genus Bos; species Bos taurus. Next base: position 58,689,172 of record NC_037331.1, read on the forward strand.
ATTCCTGCCTGCAGTAGTAGATATAATGGTCATCTGAGTTAAATTCACCCATTCCAGTCCATTTTAATTCACTGATTCTTAGAATGCCTACATTTACTCTTGCCGTCTCTTCTTTGACCACTTCCAATTTGCCTTGATTCATGGACCTGACATTCCAGGTTCCTATGCAGTATTGCTCTTTACAGCATCGGACCTTACTTCTATCACCAGTCACATCCAGAGCTGGGTATAATATTTTCTTTGGCTCCATCCCTTCATTCTTTCTGGAGTTATTTCTCCACTGATCTCCAGTGGCATATTGGGCCCCTAGTGACCTGAGGAGTTCCTCTTTCAGTATCCTATCATTTTGCCTTTTCATACTGTTCATGGGATTCTCAAGGCAAGAATACTGAAGTGGTTTGCCATTCCCTTCTCCAGTGGACCACATTCTGTCAGATGTCTCCACCATGACCCGCCTGTCTTGGGTTGCCCCATGGGCATGGCTTAGTTCCATTGAGTTAGATAAGGCTGTGGTCCTAGTGTGATTAGATTGACTAGTTTTCTGTGAATATGGTTTCAGTGTGTCTGCCCTCTGATGCCCTCTTGCAACACTTATCATCTTACTTGATGGTATATATTGATATATTGATTAATAAAGTCTAAACAATGCATTTAATCTTAACTTTCAGTGACCGGTGACTACAAGTGCAGGCTAAATATACATCTTATGTAAAGTCAACTGACTTTTATGTGATACACCCTTATGCTGGTTTGGATTAACAAACTACTTTGATAACAGACTTTCTGTAATTCTAATGTTCCAAGTATTCACCAGAATTTTTTTCCCCTAAATATACATGCCTCCTGTTGAATGTCTCCATTGTTGGAAAAGGGTATTTCACAGTAGCTTGAAAACACAATGGAACTGATTAACTGATTATAAAAGACAGAACCCCTTTTAAACATTGATGATGAAGACTCTTTATTCACCATTTTCACTAAACTATGAGGAAATATTTTGAAAAACATAAGTTAGTGTTTTCACATTTTGCATTTATCTCACTTCATTCTATTGAAATTTTACTAAACACATTCATTCCAAGTCACTCTCATGCTTAGAGTTCAATACACTTCTCTGTAGCTTGATGAAGAGGGTATAAAGCTTTCACCTGTTCCTTTTATTTTGAGCAACTTAATAAAAAGCTAGAGGTGTCTCCTTTGTGTTGGTTTCTTTGAGTTTTTTTAATGTTCACCCAGTTGATTGTTTCTTTACATCAACATTCAGAAAACGAAGACCATGGCATCCAGTACCATCACTTCATGGGAAATAGATGGGGAAACAGTGGAAACAGTGTCAGACTTTATTTTTTTGGGCTCCAAAATCACTGCAGATGGTGACTGCAGCCATGAAATTAAAAGACGCTTACTCCTTGGAAGGAAAGGTATGACCAACCTAGATAGCTTATTCAAAAGCAGAGATATTACTTTTCCAATAAACGTCCATCTAGTCAAGGCCATGGTTTTTCCAGTGGCCAGGTATGGATATGAGAGTTCGACTGTGAAGAAGGCTGAGTGATGAAGAATTGATGCTTTTGAACTGCGGTGTTGGAGAAGACTCTTGAGAGTCCCTTGGACTGCAAGGAGATCCAACCAGTCCATTCTGAAGGAGATCAGCCCTGGGATTTCTTTGGAAGGACTGATGCTGAAGCTGAAACTCCAGTACTTTGGTCACCTCATGCGAAGAGTTGACTCATTGGAAAAGACTCCAATGCTGGAAGGGATTGGGGGCAGGAGGAGAAGGGGATGACAGAGGATGAGATGGCTGGATGGCATCACTGACTCGATGGACGTGAGTCTGAGTGAACTCTGGAGTTGGTGATGGACAGGGAGGCCTGGCGTGCTGCGATTCATGGGGTCACAAAGAGTTGGACACTACTGAGCAACTGAACTGAACTGAACTGACTTGAACGTGGTTTATAAATGAGCGCAGAATAGAAAGGAAATAGAGATGGCCCGCGAAGAAGGCAATGGCACCCCACTCCAGTACTCTTGCCTGGAAAATCCCATGGACGGAGGAGCCTGGTGGGCTGCAGTCCATGGGGTCACGAAGAGTCGGACACGACTGAGCGAATTCACTTTCACTTTTCACTTTCATGCATTGGAGAAGGAAATGGCAATCCATTCCAGTGTTTTTGCCTGGAGAATCCCAGGGACGGGGGAGCCTAATGGGCTGCTGCCATCTAAGGGGTCACACAGAGTCGGACACGACTGAAGCAACTTAGCAGCAGCAGCAGCAGCAGCAGAGAGCCAGAATACTAACCATGTGTAGGATCCAAAATCCCTGTTCGTCATCTGGGAAGCTTTTCTCCAGAAACCTCCGCCAAGAATCTGCTGAGTTAGAAGTGACAAAAATAGCATCAATCTAACAAAGTGACAAAAATAATCAGACAGGTGTTACATTTGTTGCCCCACGTGATACAGGTGTGACTGCTCAGTTGCTCAGTCATGTCTGACTCTTTGGCACTGTTCCTGGAGTTTTCCAATCAAGAGTACTAGAGTGGGTTGCCATTTCCTACTCCAGCAGATCTTTCCAATCCAGGGATCGAACCCACATCTCTTGCATCTTCTGCATTGGCAGGTGGATTCTTTACCACTGAACCACCTGAGAAGCTTCAAGTGATACGTTATCTAGAGAATTAAACAACCAGATCAATCACTTATCTTCCTTTCACTAAGGTCACTATTATCCTACTCTGAATATTTCATATATAAAATAGAGGCACAAAATTCCTGTTTTCAATTTATACTCTTTTTCTTAACACCAAAAAAAAGAGGGGTGATAGAAGGTTGACTTAACCTAGTTTCTGTGCATGTTTTTACATTTCCTTTATGCTGCTGTGTACTTAGGTTTAGGAAATATTAGTCAAGATCATAATTGTCATCAATATAAATCACATATAAAAATTCACTGTCTTTCAAAGGAATAATTTTTTGGAATTTAAGAATAAATTTTGAGTTTAAGAAACAGACTTCTGGAGTAATTAGAATTGTAAAACATACCTTCCTCACTTAGAAACTTGAAATCTCTTCAGGGAGATCCTGTTAGGCTAAAAGTGTAAATAGCAAATAACATAATGGGAAACTCTTTAAGAGTGACTACATCTTTTTGCATTTCCACCACTAGTGTTTGAGAGTTGCAGTTGTTCTGTGTTCTTGCCAAAAATTGGCCTTATTATAGTTTTAACCATTTTTTAAATTTAAACTTTAATTCTCTCATCCTAATAAGTATGTAGTGGTATCTCTTAGTGGTACTGATTTGAACTTTTTAATTAATGATGACAAACATATTTTCATGTATTTATTTTTGATCCAAGTAATCTCTTTCATTCTTTTCTATGGCCAAATAATATATACCATATATATTTATAATTATGGATCATGGTTTTCTGTCAATTCTAAGAAATCTCTGCCTATACTCAGGTCTTGCCTATATTTTCTTCTAAAATTTTAATAGTTTGTTTAACATTTAGACCTCTGCTCCATTTTGAGTTGTGTGTGTGTTAGTCACTCAGTCGTGTCCAGCTTTTTGCAACCTCATGGACTATAGCCCACCAGGCTCCTCTGTTCATGGGATTCTCTAGGCAAGAATACTGTAGTGGGTTGCCAGTTCCTTCTCCAGGGGATCTTCCAGGCCCAGGGATCGAACCTAGGTCTCCTGCATTTCAGGCAGATTCTTTACCATCTGAACCACCAGGGAAGCCCTCATATAAATTGTAATGTTTAGATCCCCATTGTTCCCCCTCACCTTTTGTACTGAAATATAATTGAAAAATAACATTGTATAAGTTTAAGGTATACAATGTGTTGACTCAATACACTTATATACTGAAATATGATTACCACTGTAGCATTAGCTCACACCTCTGTTATGTCACATAATTGCCATTTCTTTTTTTTTTTAAGTTTTTACTTTATACTGCAGTATAGTTGACTTACAACATTGTGTTACTTTAAGGTGTAGAGCACAGTGATTCAGATATACATATGCATGTATTCAAATTCATTTCCTATCTGGGTTGTTGCTATTTCTTTTTTGTGCTAGAACAAAATATCTACTCTCTCATCAATTTTCAAGTGTAGAATACAGTACTGTCAATTGTAATTGCCAAGGTGTGCATTAAATTCCTCAGAACTTGTTCACGTTACCATTGTAAACATATTCTCAGTAGGTCAGGTTCTCCCCCTAGCCCCCTCCCCCTTACAGATGCCCAGTAGTTCCAACATCATTTAGTGAAAAAAACTATCCTTTCACCTTTCAATTGCTTTTGCACCTTTGCCAAAAATTGGCCATATTTTTATGGTTCTATTTCTGGACTCTCTTTTCTATTTAAATGATCTATGTGTTCATTGTTTTGCCCATACATATTGCCACAATTATTTTATTGTAACTGAAAAGTAAATCTTAAAATCAAACAGGATGCTTCCTCCAAGTTTATTTTTCTTTAATATTACAAATATGTCATTTCCTGTCTAAACTGATCTACAAAGCTAATATTAACTCCAGTAAAATATCAGATAATTTTGTTATTGTGGTTATTTGTTTTGTTTCTGTAGTTTTGGGGTTGGTGATATGGGTGTTAATGGCAATATAATTTAAAGTTACACTTTCACTTTTCACTTTCATGCATTGGAGAAGGAAATGGCAACCCACTCCAGTGTTCTTGCCTGAAGAATCCCAGGGACGGCAGAGCCTGGTGGGCTGCCATCTCTGGGGTCGCACAGAGTCGGACACAACTGAAGTGACTTCGCATAGAAGTTCTTGTGAAAAACAAACATGGGAGAAGAATGAGCAACATTTTGACAAAGAAATGAAATAGGTGTAGAATAGAACTACAAGCCATTAAAATGTATAATAAAACAAGAGGGAGGGGATATGTGTATACTTATGGCTGACTGACATTGTACTGAAGAAACCAACACAACATTGTAAAACAATTATCCTCTAATTAAAAATAAATTAAAAAAATTATATTAAAGAAAGTAGTTTGTTGCTGGAGCAGGTATAGGGCTATGACGTAAATACTAAAACACATGAGAATTTTGAATGTATCTCAAATCAGTAGGAAACAGAGATGGTTGAACAAATGGACACCTAACTCATCATTTGGAAAAACAGTAATGCTATATGTGCTGGAGTTCATGGGTTCGCAGAGAGTTGGACACAACTTAGCAACTGAACAACAACAGCAACAGCAACCTCAGTAGCATCATCAAAATAAACCCAGGTAGGCAAGTGTTTGTATATAAAATACAAAACCATAAAGTTACTTGAAAAACTTTTACTTGCATATCAACATTGAATACAACTTTTAAATTATATTGTGGCAAAACCCAAACAAAACGGGCCCCCAGCATCAGAAACAAGTACTAAAGAACAATGAGAAAAGCAATGGCACATATTGAGTGGCATGGGGCTAGCTCCCTGAATACTTTGTATTAGTATGTCATTACAATAGCTGTGAGAGAAGTGAATGGCAAAGGAGAAAAGGAAAGATATACCCATTTGAATGCAGAGTTCCAAAGAATAGCAAGGAGAGGTAATAAAGCCTTCCTCAATGATCAATGCAAAAAAATAGAGGAAAGCAATACAATGGGAAAGACTAGAGATTGCTTCAAGAAAAATAGAGATACCAAGGGAAAATTTCATGCAAAGATGGGCACAATAAAGGACAGAAATGATATGGATGCAACAGAAGCAGAAGATATTAAGAAGAGGTGGCAAGAATACAAAGAAGAACTATATAAAAAAGATCTTCATGACCCAGATAATCAAGATGGTGCAATCACTCACCTAGAGCCAGACATCCTGGAATGTGAAGTCAAGTGGGCCTTAGAAAGCATCACTACAAACAAAGCTAGTGGAGGTGATGGAATTCCAGTTGAGCTATTTCAAATCCTAAAAGATGATGCTGTGAAAGTGCTGCACTCAATATGCCAACAAATTTGGACAACTCAGCAGTGGCCACAGGACTGGAAAATGTCAGTTTTCACTACAATCCCAAAAAAGGCAATGCCAAAGATTGCTCAGACAACTTCACAATTGCACTCATCTCACACGCTAGCAAAGTGATGCTCAAAATTCTCCAAGCCAGGCTTCAGCAATACGTGAACCGTGAACTTCCAGATGTTCAAGCTGGATTTACAAAAGGCAGAAGAACCAGAGATCAAATTACCAACATCTTTTGGATTATCAAAAAAGCAAGAAATCCAGAAAAAAACATCTATTTCTGCTTTATTGACAACCAAAACCTTTGACTGTGTGTATCACAACAAACTGTGGAAAATCCTTCAAGAGATGGTAATGAATTCCAGACCACCTGACCTGCCTCCTGAGAAATCTGTATGCAGGTGAAGAAGCAACAGTTAGAACTTGACATGGAACAACAGACTGGTTCCAAATCGGGAAAGGAGTACATCAAGGCTGTATACTGTCACCAGGCTTATTTAACTTATACGCAGAGTACATCATGAGAAATGCTGCAATGGTTGAAACACAACTGGAATCAAGATTGCCAGGAGAAATATCAATACTCTCAGATATGAAGATGACACTACCCTTATGACAAAAAGCAAGGAACTAAAGAGCCTCTTGATGAAAGTGAGAGGAGAGTGAAAAAGTTGGCTTAAAACTCAACATTCAGAAAATGAAGGTCCTGGCAACTTGTCTCATCACTTCATGGCAAATAGATGGGGAAACAATGGTAACAGTGAGAGACTTTATTTGGGGGGTGGGGGGGCTCCAGAATCAATGCAGATGGTGACTGCTGCCATGAAATTAAGACACTTGTTCCTTAGAAGAAATGCTATGACCAACCTACACAGCATATTAAAAAGCAGAGGAGACATTATTTTGCCAACAAAGGTCCGTCTAGCCAAGCTATGGTTTTTCCAGTAGTCATGTATGGATGTGACAGTTGGACCATAAAGAAAGCTGAGCACCAAAGAATTGATGCTTTTGAACTATGGTGTTAGAGAAGACTCTTGAGAGTCCCTTAGACTGCAAGGAGATCCAACCAGTCAATCGTAGAAGAAATCAGTCCTGAATATTCATTGGATGGACTGATGCTGAAGCTGAAACTCCAGTGCTTTGGCCACCTGATGTGAAGAGCTGACTCATTTGAAAAGACCCTGATGCTGGGAAAGACTGAAGGTGGGAAGAGAAGGGAATGACAGAGGACGAGATGATTGGATGACATCACTAACTCAGTAGACATAAACTCCAGGAGTTGGTGATAGACAGGGAGGCCTGGCGTGCTGCAGTCTCCAGGGTTGCAAAGAGTCGGACACGACTGATCAACTGAACTAAATCAAGTGTCTCATTGCTGCTGTAAGAGAATGCTACATAGTGGTTTAAGAGAAACAGAAATTATTTATCTTATAAAGACAGAGACACACAGAATGATAACATGTGATGATAGAGGCAGAAACTGAAACTATTCGGCTACAAGCCAAGGAATGCCAAATACGACCTGGAAAACACTAGAAGCTGAGAATAGGCAAGGAAGAATTCTACTGCAGATTTCATGGGGAGAATAGCCCTGAAGACAGCCTGATTTGGGACATTTAGCCTCCAGAACTGTGAGGGTAGACATTTCTATTCTTTTCCGCTACTCGGTTTGTGGTACTTTGTTATGGCAGTTCTAGGAAATGAATGCACTCATGTGAGTGTAAAGGGTTTCTTTCTAGGGTCTTTTTCAAATGGTTTGAGTGAAAAAAATCTATCCATTTGATTTGTAGTATAATAAAATATAGTAAACAAGAGCATGCTATTTAAATGTTTCTCAGGAAATTGCCTCTACCATTGAATGTAGTTTTGACATTGAAGCTCATAAACAAGCCCTACAGAGCAATTCTATACTAGCATGTAGAAGCATATGCTACTTATACGAATTGCCATTTATTTGCTGATGTTTACAGGGGAAAAAAGAAAACAAAAAAAAAATTCATAAGCAATTTATTTCCATGACATTTGTTCACATAAATTGGCATTATGAGTAAATTAAATTTCTCTGAACCTGTGAGCAGGAATCATTAATTCTAGCCTTTCTATTTCTAGATGAATATTATTCTTCCATTAGTTAAAAAAAAATTATGACACCTAGGTATTAAAACACTGATTTTACAGCTCTCTCTCTGCAGCTTGTGCTAATCTAAGTTGACTCAGACAGGTAAATATTTAATACAATGTCATGGTCTTACTAATACTAATGATAAATTCTGCATCTTGCAATTAAAGCCTATTTCTTGTTCTGTCCTTGATTATAGAGAAGAATATCCAGTCACCCCAGATCAGGCTTTGTACATAGTAGTCAAACAGCAAATATTTAGTAAATTGAAAACAGTGCATCCCATATTTGAGTATCATGTATACCTGTTTCAATATGTCAACATAATTTCAAATATTACACATCTTTTTTAAATAAAATAACACAAAGCAGCATTGCAAAAGAAAATAGAAAATTCATAACTGTACCAGTGATTTACATTTTTCATGTCACTTTTACAAAGAAAAGGCTACTCCTTAAGCTGATTATATTCAGTTTGGTAACAGAGATCTGCTCTCTCCCTTTTTCTGCCCTACTCAGAGTCTAGGTCACTGACCTCTGGCTGCATCACTGGACATCTTAGTGACTGATTTGCAATGTGATTTGGTCAATGGGAAGCAGTACCGCAGGACATCAAGAGAAAAGGGAGGTTAAGAGTAGCATACACTCTGGCTGAGTCCCTCACCCAAAACTAGTACAACATTGTTGTCTATACCCCAATCCAAAATAAAAAGCTTAAAGTTTGTGAAAAAAAAAAAAAAAAGTAGTACGTACTCTACTTCCTCTTTGCTTTGACACCTTCCTTTGGTATCTGTTGAATTCCTGCTGCTGCTACTGCTAAGTCACTTCAGTCGTGTCTGACTCTGTGTGACCCCATAGATGGCAGCCCACCAGGCTCTCCTGCCCCTGGGATTCTCCAGGCAAGAACACTGGAGTCGGGTTGCCATTTCCTTGTCCAATGCATGAAAGTGAAAAAGTGAAAGTGAAGTCGCTCAGTCGTGTCCGACTCTTAGCGACCCCGTGGACTGCAGCCCACCAGGCTCTTCCATCCATGGGATTTTCCAGGCAAGAGCACTGGAGTGGGGTGCAACGACTGTTAACTCCCATTGGGATACCCCTCCTCCAGGGTCTTCATGGTAACCATTTCTGATGGCTACTGTTGACTAGAACTGATTGAGACTTCTCATTTCTATAGTCATGCACTCAGTAGTCCCCTCAAGCTTATTTTATTTGGATACACTATTAGTCTTGCCCTTATTTTAAGTATTCAGCTCTTATTTCCATAATGCGAACTCTCAAATCCCAGCACATATAATCAATCTTGATCTATTAAGGATAAGACCACCAAAATATGTTATGGTTTGGGGGGTCTTAAATATAAGACCCCCCAAACCATAAAATATTCTAGAAAAATATATAGAATATGTTTTTAGATATTAGATATAGATAACATCTATCAGATAATACATCTGTCTCATCACATAAAGGCAACAAAAGCAAGAATAAACAAGTTGGACTGCATTAAGCTAAAAAGCTTGTGTACAGAGATGGAAACCATCAGCAAACCAAACAAACAAACAAACAACAACCTACTGAGTGGGAGGAGATATTTGAAAATGACATATCCAGTATGGGATTAATATCTAAAATACATAATGAATTCAAACAAGTCAACATAAAAATATGAATTAAAAATAGGCAGAGGACCTAAATAGACATTTTTTTAAGGAAGACATACAAATGGGCAACAGACACATGAAAAGATGCTCAATATCACTAATAATCAGGGAAAGAAAGTGAAGTTGTTCAGTCGTATCCGACTCTTAGCAACCCCATGGACTGTAGCCTACCAGGCTCCTGCGTCCATGGGATTCTCCAGGCAAGAATACTGGAGTGGGTTGCGGTTTCCTTCTCCAGGGGATCTTCCCAACCCAGGGACTGAACTGAGGTGTCCCACCTTGTAGGCAGATACTTTACCCTCTGACCCACCAGGGAATAATCAGGGAGATGCATATCAAAACTGCAATGAGATATCACCTCATATCTGTCAGAATCACTATTATCAAAAGATGACAAACAAGTGTTGCAGGGAATGTGGAGGAAAGGAAAGCTTTGTACACTGCTAGTGGGAATGTAACTGCTGGTGGTTCAACCACTGTGGAAATCAATTATGGTAGTTCCTTAAAAAATTAAAAATCTAACTATAGTGAGACCTAGCAATTCCACTTCTGTGTATTAGCAAAAACTTTCCTCAGCAACCAATGCAAAGAAATAGAGGAAAACAACAGAATGGGAAAGACTAGAGATCTCTTCATGAAAATTAGAGATACCAAGGGAACATTTCATGCAAAGATGGGCTCGATAAAGGACAGAAATGGTATGGACCTAACAGAAGCAGTAGATATTAAGAAGAGATGGCAGAAATACACAGAAGAACTGTACAAAAAAGATCTTCACGACCAAGATAATCACAATGGTGTGATCAGTCACCTAGAGCCAGACATCCTGGAACGTGAAGTCAAATGGGCCCTTGCCCAGAGCCAGCACGGGAGATCCCACCCATGACAAGGTCATGCGGAAGAGACCTGACAGGCATGGTGGATCAGGACTCAAGGGACTCCCTGGACCTGCTTGAGCATCTACCCCAAAACAAAAATCTGTCTACTGTTTACTATATTATGCCTTTCAACAACTCTTCTGACACTAGTAGGGGGCTATCCCCGGCCACCTTTCTCTGAACAAAATCAACTTAGGGTTCTAATTAATAAGTCTCCTGGGCATTAAAGGAATATTTCAATTCAAACCCCTCTGTTGACATTTTAGCTTGCTAGACAGGTTTATCCATATTCTTGCAATTAACACACATGATTGTTCACAACTCCTCAGCCTTAAAAGGCACGGGAAGCCAAAACATTCTAAAAGTCCTAATGAGCACAGAGTCCTTTAAGGGGTGAAAAATTATTAGAATAGTACTGGTAAAGGGCTTCATTATTGGGCCAATGCTTGCTGCCAAGTGCCCATATCCCTTATCAATTGTGTACCTGCGAGTGCATTAGTTAATGTAGTTGGAATGTAAGAAAAACAAGTAGTAGCCTTGGTATTAACCACATCAGACCTTTGAGCTAATAAGTTCTTTCTTTGTTGTGACCCACTGCACCTTTGCTTTGTGAGAATGTACTCTGTTTAGTACTTTCTGAGGCTGAAACAGATTAGAAATATAAAGAAAAAACACTTCAAGGGAAAACAAGTTTTCTGGTTGATCAACCTTTATCAGAAAAGAGTCATGAAATGTTAATGGGCCACAGGGCCAGACATAACATAAGACCCTTGTTTATGGAAAGGCATGCAGAAAAAAATCCTGGTTTGATAAGGGCAAAACTGCTGGAGTGTTTGGGCTGACTCTACATGACCTTGCATCTTTCATTTCCCTATATGTACAAGTAAGGGTATAAAAGCTCCTTTTGAAAATAAAGTTATGGGTTTCGCTCACTGAAGCTTGGCCTCCCCGTGTAATTCATTCTCCAACGCCATCCCTCCTGAGGGTACCCTAGGATACTGCTGTGGCTGGACCCTAGCAGGCCTTAAAAAGCATCACAACGAACAAAGCTAGTGGAAGTGATGGAATTCCAGTTGAGCTATTTCAAGCCTGAAAGATGATGCAGTGAAAGTGCTGCACTCAATATGCCAGCAAATTTGGAAAACTCAGCAGTAGCCACAGGACTGGAAAAGGTCAGTTTTCATTCCAATCCCAAAGAAAGGCAATGCCAAAGAATGCTCAAACTACCGCACAATTGCACTCATCTCACATGCTAGTAAAGTAATGCTCAAAATTCTCCAAGCCAGGCTTCAGCAATACGTGAACTGTGAACTTCCAGATGTTCAAGTTGGTTTTAGAAAAGGCAGAGGACCCAGAGACCAAATGGCCAACATTTGCTGGATCATGGAAAAAGCAAGAGAGTTCCAGAAAAACATCTATTTCTGTTCTATTGACTTTGCCAAAGCCTTTGACTGTGTGGATCACAATAAACTGTGGAAAATTCTGAAAGAGATGGGAATACCAGACCGCCTGACCTGCCTTTTGAGAAATTTGTATGAAGGTCAGGAAGCAACAGTTAGAACCAGACATGGAACAGCAGAGTGGTTCCAAATAGGAAAAGCAGTACGTCAAGGCTGTATATTGCCACCCTGCTTATTTAACTTCTCTGCAGAGTACATCATGAGAAATGCTGGACTGGAGGAAGCACAAGCTGGAGTCAAGATTTCCAGGAGAAATATCAATAACCTCAGATATGCAGATGACACCACCCTTATGGCAGAAAGTGAAGAGGAACTAAAAAGCCTCTTAATGAAAGTGAAAGTGGAGAGTGAAAAAGTTGGCTTAAAGCTCAACATTCAGAAAACTAAGATCATGGCATCTGGTCCCATCACTTCATGGGAAATAGATGGGGAAACAGTGGAAACAGTGTCAGACTTTATTTTTCTGAGCTCCAAAATCACTGCAGATGGTGACTGCAGCCATGAAATTAAAAGACGCTTACTCCTTGGAAGAAAAGTTATGACCGACATAGATAGCATATTGAAAAGCAGAGTCATTACTTTGCCAACAAAGGTCCATCTAGTCAAGGCTATGGTTTTTCCCGTGGTCATGTATGGATGTGAGAGTTGGGCTGTGAAGAAGGCTGAGCACCGAAGAATTGATGCTTTTGAACTGTGGTGTTGGAGAAGACTCTTGAGAGTCCCTTGGACTGCAAGGAAATCCAACCAGCCCATTATGAAGGAGATCAGCCCTGGGATTTTGTTAGAAGGAATGATGCTAAAGCTGAAATTCCAGTACTTCGGCCACCTGATGTGAAGAGTTGACTCATTGGAAAAGACTCTGATGCTGGGAGGGATTGGGGGCAGGAGGATAAGGGAACGGGAGAGGATGAGATGGCTGGATGGCATCACTGGATCGATGGATGTGAGTCTGAGTGAACTCCGGGAGTTGGTGACGGACAGGGAGGCCTGGCATGCTGCCATTCATGGAGTCGCAAAGACTCGGACAGGACTGAGAGACTGAACAGAACTGAATTTGAAGATGTATGCACCCCTTTGTCCATTGTACCACTATTTATAATTGCCAAGATGTGGAAGCAACCTAAGTGCCCATCAATAGATAAGATTGTATGCAATAAAGATACATACAATAGAATATTACCCAGCAACAACAACAACAAAAAGAATGAGCTCATCATTTTTAACAGCGTGGGTGAATCCAGAAGGTACTATGCTAACTGAAATAAGTCACCCAGAGGAAGAAAAATACTGTAATCATCTAACTTACAAACTACACAAACAGAAACAGACTCATAGATATAGAGAGCAATTTGGCGGAGGGTGAAAGGGGTTGGTGCAGACTTCCAAGTATAACATAAGTCATGCAGATATAACGACCAGCTTAGGCAACATAGTCAATAATATTGTAATAACTTGATATGCTGACATACAGTTAGGAGACTTATCATACTGATCAGTTCAGTTCAGTCACTCAGTCGTGTCCGACTCTTTGCAACCCCATGGACCGCCACATGCCAGGCCTCCCTGTCCATCACCAACTCCCAGAGTCCACCCAAACCCACGTCCATTGTGTCGGTGATGCCATCCAGCCATTACATCCTCTGTTGTCCCCTTCTCAATTTGTGATATTTTATAAATGTTGAATGACTGTGTAGTGCCCTTAAAACTAATATAATGTATGTTAACTATCTGAATGCAGAGTTCCAAAGAATAGCAAGAAGAGATAAGAAAGCCTTCCTCAGTGATCAATGCAAAGAAATAGAGGAAAACAACAGAATAGGAAAGACTAGAGATCTCTTCAAGAAAATTAGAGATACCAAGGGAGCATTTCATGCAAAGATGGGCTCGATAAAGGACAGAAATGGTATGGATCTAACGGAAGCAGAAGATATCAAGAAGAGGTGGCAAGAATACACAGAAGAAGTGTACAAAAAAGATCTTCATGACCCAGATAATCACGATGGTGTGATCACTGACGTAGAGCCAGACATTCTGGAATGTGAAGTCAAGTGGGCCTTAGGAAGCATCACTATGAACAAAGCTAGTGGAGGTGATGGAATTCCAGTTGAGCTATTCCAAATCCTGAAAGATGATGCTGAGAAACTGCTGCACTCAATATGCCGGCAAATTTGGACAACTCAGCAGTGGCCACAGGACTGGAAAAGGTCAGTTTTCATTCCAATCCAAAAGAAAGACAATGCCAAAGAATGCTCAAACTACTGCACAATTGCACTCATCTCACACGCTAGTCTCCAAGCCAGGCTTCAGCAATACGTGACTTGTGAACTTCCAGTTGTTCAAGCTGGTTTTAGAAAAGCAGAGGAACCAGAGACCAAATGGCCAACATCTGCTGGATCATGGAAAAAGCAAGAGAGTTCCAGAAAAACATCTATTTCTGCTTTATTGACTATGCCTAAGCCTTTGACTGTGTGGATCTCAATAAACTGTGGGAAATTCTGAAAGAGATGGGAATACCAGACCACCTGACCTGCCTCTTGAGAAAGTTGTATGCAGGTCAGGAAGCAACAGTTAGAACCGGACATGGAACAACAGACTGGTTCCAAATAAGAAAAGGAGTACGTCAAGGCTGTATATTGTCATCCTGCTTATTTAACTTGTATGCAGAGTACATCATGAGAAATGCTGGGCTGGAAGAAGCACAAGCTGGAATCAAGATTGCCAGGAGAAATATCAATAACCTCAGATATGCAGATGATACCACCCTTATGGCAGACAGTGAAGAAGAACTAAAGAGCCTCTTGATAAAAGTGAAAGAGGAGAGTGAAAAAGTTTGCTTAAAGCTCAACATTCAGAAAACTAAGATCATGGCATCTGGTCCCATCACTTTATGGGAAATAGATTGGGAATCAGTGGAAAGAGTGTCAGACTATTTTTGGGGGCTCCAAAATCACTGCAGATGGTGACTGCGGCCATGAAATTAAAAGACGCTTACTCCTTGGAAGGTAACTTATGACCAACCTAGATAGCATATTGAAAAGCAGAGACATTACTTTGCTAACAAAGGTCCATCTAGTCAAGGCCATGGTTTTTCCAGTGGTCATGTATGGATGTGAGAGTTGGACTGTGAAGAAAGCTGAGCACCGAAGAATTGATGCTTTTGTACTGTGGTGTTGGAGAAGACTCTTGAGAGTCCCTTGGACTGCAAGGAGATCCAACCAGTCCATCCTGAAGATCAGCCCTGGGATTTCTTTGGAGGGAATGATGCTAAAGCTGAAACTCCAGTACTTTGGCCACCTCATGCAAAGAGTTGACTCATTGGAAAAGACTGATGCTGGGAAGGATTGAGGGCAGGAGGAGAAGGGGACAACAGAAGGTGAGATGGCTGGGTGGCATCACTGACTCAATGGACGTGAGTCTGAGTGAACTCCAGGAGTCGGTGATGGACAAGGAAGTCTGGCATGCTGCGATTCATGGGGTCGCAAAGAGTTGGACATGACTGAGTGACTGAACTGATTGAACTATACTTCAATTAAAAAAAAAAAGAGAGAGAGACACTATTTCTGGTTCTAAAGTTCAATATTTAGGGGAAATACTTTATATTTCTACTATTCCACATTCAGTTAAAAAATATATTGTTCTACTCAATACATACCTTAGTCTTCTGTGGATTGAGTTTACTTGTAGGAGGTTTTATGGGATGAAAGTCATTGTATTAATTGTATAATTATTTTTCATATTACTTTGGAAGAAGCAGTCTTGATTTGATATGTAGGTGGCAAGTATTTCTAATTGAATTAAATGGAAAATAAAACGTTTCTTCCATTTTCTAATTTAATTCCAGTTATTTCTCCTGACTGAAATATTTTGTCTTTTAATTTAGAGGGCATTTGTTTGGATAATATTTTACAAAAATGATCTTCACTATAGTTTCTGGTCAACTATGAGACATATTTTTGAAAACGCATTTCTCTTTTAATCTATGATGGGGTAGGCTATGGAGACTGATTGAAAAAAGGGCATGAGGGAACTTTCTAGAGTGATAAAATGTTCCATATTTTAATTGAGATGTTAGTTACACAGGTATATACATTTGTCAACCATCTACATTTGAGATTTCCATACTTTACTATAAGTAAGTTTACTGCAATAAAATAGCAAAAATCATTTATTATTCTCTACAAACTGATAAATATCATATTTTTTAATGAAAATAATACCATTACTATTGCCAATAGTGTGGGCATTGTAGGAGTTATTTTACGTACAATCTCCAATTTAATTATCATTATTATTGGGCTATCCACCCTGCCTTCCTTAATAATATATCTGAGTATATTAAATTAAATAAAAAACAGAACTCTAGTATGAATACATATAACCAAGTGGGACATAAGTCAAAATAATGTGTCTTTAACATTGTGATCAGACTTTTGGGACAATTTCCTGTTTTGATGGCCATTCTCACAATAAATGACCATTAAATATCCCTATTTCTGGTTTACTATTGAATTAAAGTTGTAGCTCAGGTTTTATCACAGTACTTTTATGTAGTATTTATATTATATTTATATATTTTACATAAATGGAATAACAAATGGGATGAATTATGTAGTCCCGTGTAATGTTCATTTTAGCCCATTGCACCTTAGGAAGTTAAAAAAAAAAAAATCAAGTAAGCATACAAAACATGCCTCTTAACTATTAGAGGAATCTGTGTAATATTTATGCAAAAGTGCTTTGTTTTATGAGTCCTGACATTTCATAAACATAAATGAAAGATATTAAAGTAATATGAATGGCATTAAATAATTATTTTTAGGCCTTTATTTTTAAGATACACAAATAACTAAATGCATTAATTTCAGAAAACTACTTCAGGTGATTAGATATAATTATTTTTAATGTAAGTTCCTTGAGGGCAATAGTGATTTCTTATTCAATTTACTATTCCCTCTTCATAATATAGTATCTTAAAAAGAGTATGCAGTTGTAGTTGAAAGAAATAAAATTAAGAATAATTGTCATTTTCAGTACTTATTATTTATAAATAATATTTCACACTTACTTTCACAACACTTTTGCATAGATTATCTCATGATGCATCCATCAATTAATTCAAAAAATAATCATAGAATTGCAATTACAGAGTTAAAACAAGCTTAGAGTGCAGAGTAGAAGATGGACACATAGATTAGTATAATACTGCGTGATGTAGTCTGGGACACATGCAAGGAGATAGCATCAAGCCTCAGGACAAAGGACATCCTCCTGAATAAAGAGCCACTTGAAGGACGAATAGGAGTTAGCTTGGGAAAAAAGGAATAGGAAAGTGGAGGTGAACAAATGAACAAGAAGTGGCATATGCAAGGGCCTTTAACAAGATGAGCCACTCATGGAATGGCAATAGGTTTTCTGAACTTAAGTGCCTTTATTTATAAAATGGGCAGAATAATTGTACTTTCTAATTATATTTTTAATTAGATTTAATTAAGTTTAGTTCTATTTTTAATTTTAATCCTCACTATCAAGTGAGGATTAAAAGAGTTTATATATGGACCAGAGCTTCCTTTAAGTATTTGCTAAAATCAGTCAAGCAATCAATCAATGTATGCCTGGATTTTAGGACATGAAAAGAGACAATTACAAGATACTAAAGTAGTGAAGTCACTCAGTCGAGTCTGACTCTTTGCGACCCCATGGACCGTAGCCAACCAGGCTCCTCTGTCCATGGGATTTTCTAGGCAAGAATACTGGAGTGGGTTGCCATTTCCTTCTCCAGGGTATCTTCCCAACCCAGGGATCGAACCCGGGTCTCCCACATAGTAGGTAGACGCTTTACCGTCTGAGCCATCAGGGAAGTCAGTTACAAGATAATCACTTGCCCAATAATAATAGAGTGATCTAGCAGAGCTATTATTGGTTAGAACTATGAGTGAGGGAATGGGATAGAAAGACAGCAATACATTTAATAGGCATTCAGGAGATAGAGATGATGAAGTTTGTTAATAGAATGCTTACATAAAGTAAGGGTTAGGGAGAAATGAGAATGACTTGCAAATTTTGACTTGGGCAATGCAAAAGAAAAAGGTAATCCTGAAGCCCTTCATGCCATTTCCTGTTCACCTCTTCAGATTTTTGTATGCTAGACTTTCTCTGACTTTTATCATATCAACTATAATGAAAAATTATAATATAAATTCCTAGAGAAGCTGGAGATTTCCCCCCTCTTTTAAGCTGTTACATATGTGGTTTCCTCTCCTTATATACTCTTTTGCTCTTTATTTATTATCTAATTTCAATTTACTTTTCACATCTCAGCCTATTTTTTACTTAAAGAGATGTGCCAGATTCACCTTTCTTTCAGTTACAGTCTCTTTTACAGGACTTTGTGTTGCTATTATCATTTATATGGGCTTCCCTGGTAGCTCAGCTGGTAAAGAATCTGCCTGCAATCCAGGAGACCCCGGCTCAATCCCTGGGTCAGGAAGATCCCCTGCAGAAGGCATAGGCTACCCACTCCAGTATTCTGTCTTTCCTGGTGGGTCAGACAGTAAAGAATCTGCCTGCCATGCAGGAGGCCTGGGTTCAATCTCTGGGTTGGGAAGATCCTCTGGAGACGGGAATGGCTACCCACTCTAGTATTCTGGCCTGGGGAATTCCATGTACAGAGAAGCCTGGTGAGCTACAAGACCGTGGTGTCACAAAGAGTCAGATGCGACCGAGTGTTTATTACATTGGGAGTCGCCATGCCTTCTAGATTGTAAAGTGCATGAAGGCAGGACACAAGTTGTTGAAACACTATCATCACTATATCACTGGTGTCTGGCACCTGGCAATAACACGTGCTAATATGCTTGTGTGCATGTGTGTGCACGCACATGCTTTAATATGTTTACTGACTGATTACCTGTGATAGAGAAGATGGCAAGGGAGGGAGTATAGATGGAGGTTGAAAATTCAGATTTAGATATACAAAGATTTAGAAGCCCTTGGGAAAGCTAGTGGAGATAATGGTAGAAAGTGATGTATTCAAGTTCAGGGCTGTGATAGACGTGGAGTATATAATTAACACAGGCAATCCTCTTTTTGTCTGATATTTTAGTAACTAAAACTAATGCATACAGGAAACATGTCCTTAATTTGCGTGGTAACCATGCAAAATGCAGACATGGTTCCAGTACATACAAGTTTCAGTTAATACTATACTGTAAAATTCAAAAATTACCTGTAGTTTATGTTGCAATAAAAGATATGGGTGTGGATAAGATTGTCTGAGGAGGACATAAAAAATTAAAGCTATCTAAGATGTCCTTTTCATTATAGGAGACTGGAATGCAAAAGTAGGAAGTCAAGAAACACCTGGAGTAACAGGCAAATTTGGCCTTGGAATACGGAATGAAGCAGGGCAAAGACTAATAGAGTTTTGCCAAGAAAATGCACTGGTCATAACAAACACCTTCTTCCAACAACACAAGAGAAGACTGTACATGGACATCACCAGATGGTCAACACCGAAATCAGATTGATTATATTCTTTGCAGCCAAAGATGGAGAAGCTCTATACAGTCAGCAAAAACAAGACCAGGAGCTGACTGTGGCTCAGACCATGAACTCCTTATTGCCAAATTCAGACTTAAATTGAAGAAAGTAGGGAAAACCACTAGACCATTCAGGTATGACCTAAATCAAATCCCTTGAAGTGAGAAATAGATTGAAGGGCCTAGATCTGATAGATAGAGTGCCTGATGAACTATGGAATGAGGTTCGTGACATTGTACAGGAGACAGGGATCAAGACCATTCCCATAGAAAAGAAATGCAAAAAAGCAAAATGGCTGTCTGGGGAGGCCTTACAAATAGCTGTGAAAAGAAGAGAAGCGAAAAGCAATGGAGAAAAGGAAAGATATAAACATCTGAATGGAGAGTTCCAAAGAATAGCAAGAAGAGATAAGAAAGCCTTCTTCAGCGATCAATGCAAAGAAATAGAGGAAAACAACAGAATGGGAAAGACTAGGGATCTCTTCAAAAAAATCAGAGATACCAAAGGAACATTTCATGCAAAGATGAGCTTGATAAAGGACAGAAATGGTATGGACCTAACAGAAGCAGAAGATATTAAGAAGAGGTGGCAAGAATACACAGAAGAACTGTACAAAAAAGATCTTCAAGACCCAGATAATCACAATGGTGTGATCACTGACCTAGAGCCAGACATCCTGGAATGTGAAGTCAAGTGGGCCTTAGAAAGCATCACTATGAACAAAGCTAGTGGAGGTGATGGAATTCCAGTGGAGCTATTTCACATCCTGAAAGAGGATGCTGTGAAAGTGCTGCACTCAATATGCCAGCAAATTTGGAAAACTCAGCAGTGGCCACAGGACTGGAAAAGGTCAGTTTTCATTCCAATCCCAAAGAAAGGCAATGCCAAAGAATGCTCAAACTACCGCACAATTGCACTCATCTCACACACTAGTAAAGTAATGCTCAAAATTCTCCAAGCCAGGCTTCAGCAATATGTGAACTGTGAACTTCCAGATGTTCAAGCTGGTTTTAGAAAAGGCAGAGGAACCAGAGATCAAACTGCCAACATTCGCTGGATCATGAAAAAAGCAAGAGAGTTCCAGAAAAACATCTATTTCTGCTTATTGACTATGCCTAAGCCTTTGACTGTGTGGATCACAATAAACTTTGGAAAATTCTGAAAGAGATGGGAATACCAGACCACCTGACCTGCCTCTTGAGAAATCTGTATGCAGGTCAGGAAGCAACAGTTAGAACTGGACATGGAACAACAGACTGGTTCCAAATAGGAAAAGGAGTTCATCAAGGCTGTATATTGTCACCCTGTTTATTTAACTTCTATGCAGAGTACATCATGAGAAACGCTGGGCTGGAAGAAACACAAGCTGGAATCAAGATGCTGGGAGAAATATCAATAACCTCAGATATGCAGATGACACCACCCTTATGGCAGAAAGTGAAGAGAAACTAAGAAGCCTCTTAGTGAAAGTGAAAGTGGAGAGTGAAAAAGTCGGCTTAAAGCTCAACATTCAGAAAATAAAGATCATGGCATCTGGTCCCACCACTTCATGAGAAATAGATGGGGAAACAGTGGAAACAGTGTCAGACTTTATTTTTTGGGCTCCAAAATCACTGCAGATGGTGGCTGTAGCCATGAAATTAAAAGACGCTTACTCCTTGGAAGGAAAGTTATGACCAACCTAGATAGCATATTCAAAAGCAAAGACATTACTTTGCCAGCAAAGGTTCGTCTAGTCAAGGCTATGGTTTTTCCTGTGGTCATGTATGGATGTGAGAGTTGGACTGTGAAGAAGGCTGAGTGCCGAAGAATTGATGCTTTTGGACTGTGGTGTTGGAGAAGACTCTTGAGAGTCCCTTGGACTGCAAGGAGATCCAAACAGTCCGTCCTGAAGGAGATCAGCCCTGGGATTTCTTTGGAAGGAATGATGCTAAAGCTGAAACTCCAGTACTTTGGCCACCTCATGCAAAGAGTTGACTCATTGGAAAAGACTCTGATGCTGGGAGGGATTGGGGGCAGGAGGAGAAGGGGACGACAGAGGATGAGATGGATGGATGGCATCACTGACTCGATGGACGTGACTCTGAGTGAACTCTGGAGTTGGTGATGGACAGGGAGGCCTGGCGTGCTGCGATTTATGGGGTCACAAAGAGTCAGACATGACAAAGCGACTGATCTGATCTGATCTGATCTGGTCTATCTGTCTATCACCTTATTTAATAAGAAGGTCAAAGGGGAAGGGGAAGTAGATCAAAGCAAAAGGAGGAGGAGAGAGGTCAGGAATTTTGTTTTAATTAAAGTAAAGGGTGAAAAAAGGTTTATTGGGTAATCTCAGTTTGGAAAGAATCTGGAAATATATATACATATGTGAAAATTAGACTTCAATGTGTGGGTGCGAAGTAAATTGAAGGAAAGCAAATATAAAGTGAGTAAAAAAGTACAGAAGCTGGGTTATTAGGAAAAAGAGAAGAAAAGATGATCTCTGAAGGGCAAAGTTTTTGTAAGAATGTTTTGTGTGTTGGGTTGTTTGTGTTAAACATTGATGAGATTTGAAAGTACTTAAATGAGTATTCATTTGCCTAGGAAAAAATGAGATAGTGAAATTAAGAAGATTGTCCTAAAAAGAAATGTTCATTCAGGCCATCGAAAGAAATGAAAGCAACTTAATTGCATATTACTACATGAAAGAAGCCAATCTAGAAAGCATACTACAAAATTCAAAATATATGGCATTCTGGAAAAGGTAAAAATTATAGAGACAGTAAAGAGATTGGTGGTTGCCAGGGGATTGAGGGAAGGGAGAGATGAAAAGCATAACATGGAGAGTTTTGAAGGCAGTGAAACTATTCTAAATAATAGTGGACACATACCATTATACATTTATCAAAGCACATAAAAATGCAACACCAAGAGTAAATCATAATGTAAACTATGAACTTTGGATGAGATTTATGTCAGTGTTCGTTCATTGATAATAAACTACTGTGGTGAACGATGTTAACAGTGGGGAGGCTGTCTGGATGCGGGCTGAATGCCACACATCTCAAATCTCAAAACCTAAGAGACGATTTCTGCCATTGGAGAAAAAGAAATGAGGATTGTATGTGCGTGTACACTAGGTCGCTTCAGTTGTGTCTAACTCTGTGCAACCCCATGGACCATAGCCTGTCAGGATTCTCCAGGCAAGAATACTGGAGTGGGTTGCCACCATCCAAAGTAAGATCAGAAGGAATATAGGAAATATAGCTGAGCTTTTTGGGCTTCCCAGGTGGCCCAATGGTAAGGAATCCACCTGCCAAAACAGTATACATGGGTTTGATCCCTGGGTTGGGAAGATCCACTGGAGGAGGGAATGGCAGCCCACTCTAATATTCTTGCCTGGGAAATCCCACGGTAATAGAAGCCTGGCGAGCTGCAGTCCATGGGGTTGCAAAAGAGTTGGGGACTTAGCAACTACATAACAACAACACCTATACACTTTGTACTTTTGGCTGAATTTTGCTGTGGGGGCAGGAGGAGAAGGGGACGGACGACAGAGGATGAGGTGGCTGGATGGCATCACTGACTCAATGGACATAAGTCTGAGTGAACTCCGGGAGTTAGTGCTGGACAAGGAGGCCTAGCGTGCTGCGATTCATGGGGTCTCAAATAGTCGGACACGACTGAGCGACTGAACTGAACTGAACTGATACTCAGGATTGGGCCCTACACCTTTCAGTTCTAGGCCCTAGACTTTCTGTTTTCCCCAGACTGAATCTCTGGTAACAGTTTATGAGCTCACACTTACCCGCCATAAAGCACGCATGTTTCTCTTTCTTTTCTGGAGCCTTGTAGGTGTTGTTTTCATCTTTCAGATGATGACCTGTGAGCTGATAGTGATAACTTACTCTTTGCATGGTATGATGCTGTCCATTCAATTCCAGCAACATTTCCTTCATCCTTTAGGTGACAGTACGCATGCAGAATGTCACATTATTCTAAAGCATGAAATTTTCATGAAGAAGAGTTTAAAATGTTATGTAATTAGTTGCATCCCAAATTCCTAATTTCAAGTGTATCTCTATAAAGCCCTTAAATAGAGAACTCAGCATATGTGAAAAATATGCTTGAGGACTGATACCAAATGTGCTAGGAAACTATAAGAATAAAAGAAAGGTAGCATCAGGAGCTGACAGGAGGAAGGAGTGGGGACCAGTAAGGGGTAGGTGGTGTCCTTGAAGCTAGATCTGCACTGTTTGATTAGAGGAGGAAACCAAAAATTTCTAGTTGGTAAAATGGCTCAGTAAGGACTGCAGAATATATTCCATCACCTTAGGCTGCCCTGGAGATAGAATAAGGAAGTTCTCATTTTAATGTGGCAAAGTAGGTTAGTCACTGATCTTATTACAGAGTTTAAAAGTTAAGGGGTACATGTAAAAATAGTGTTTCAATTTAAGTCATTTATGGCCAAACTTCTTAAACTTTTCTTCAAAAAAATTCATTAGTTGCCCCACGGCCTGTAGGATCTTCATTCCTCGACCAGGAATCGAACCTATGTCCTCTGCATTGAGAAGTGATTCTTAACCACTGGACCACCAGAGAAGTCTCTGACTCCTCAAATTTTAAAATTAAAACAAATGGGACCTAATTAAACTTAAAAGCTTCTGCACAACAAAGGAAACTATAAGCAAGGTGAAAAGACAGCCTTCAGAATGGGAGAAAATAATAGCAAATGAAGCAACAGACAAACAACTAATCTCAAAAATATACAAGCAACTTTTACAGCTCAACTCCAGAAAAATAAATGACCCAATCAAAAAATCGGCCAAAGAACTAAATAGACATTTCTCCAAAGAAGACATACAGATGGCTAACAAATACATGAAAAGATGCTCAACATCACTCATTATCAGAGAAATGCAAATCAAAACCACTATGAGGTACCATTTCACACCAGTCAGAATGGCTGCGATCCAAAAGTCTACAAGCAATAAATGCTGGAGAGGGTGTGGAGAAAAGGGAACCCTCTTACACTGTTGGTGGGAATGCAAACTAGTACAGCCACTATGGAGAACAGTGTGGAGATTCCTTAAAAAACTGGAAATAGAACTGCCTTATGATCCAGCAATCCCACTGCTGGGCATACACACTGAGGAAACCAGAATTGAAAGAGACACGTGTACCCCAATATTCATCACAGCATTGTTTATAATAGCCAGGACATAGAAGCAACCTAGATGTCCATCAGCAGATGAATGGATAAGAAAGCTGTGGTACATATATACAATGGAGTATTACTCAGCCATTAAAAAAAATACATTTGAATCAGTTCTAATGAGGTGGATGAAAATGGAGCCTATTATACAGAGTGAAGTAAGCCAGAAAGAAAAACACCAATCCAGTATACTAACGCATATATATGGAATTTAGCAAGATGGTAACAATAACCCTGTATATGAGACAGCAAAAGAGACACTGATGTATAGAACAGTCTTTTGGACTCTGTGGGAGAGGGAGAGGGTGGGATGATTTGGGAGAATGGCATTGAAATATGTATAGTATCATATATGAAACGAGTCGCCAGTCCAGGTTCGAAGCACGATACAGGATGCTTGGGGCTGGTGCACTGGGATGACCCAGAGGGATGGTATGGGGAGGGAGGAGGGAGGAGGGTTCAGGATGGGGAACACATGTATACCTGTGGCAGATTCATTTTGATATATGGCAAAACCAATACAATATTGTAAAGTTAAATAAAAATAAATAAATAAAAAACCCAAAAAAATTAAAAAATAAAATTAATAATTAATTGCATGTAGAGATTATACTCTTGCTGTAGTTACTTGTATATTTTCAGACTTACAGGCCTTAACTAATTTTGAGAATAATGATAACCAAAGAGATCAAATTGTCTTACAAGATGGTATTTGCTAAGACTCAGCACAAAAGGCAGAACTCATAGTGATAGATATAAAAATTTACATTGCCAAAACTATTTAAAAATATTTATTAAAGATTATATGTTTCATAATTTGCTTTCATAAAATTGGTGTTAGATAATAGTCAAAAAATAACAAAGGGGCAACTATGATTTTTAATGCCTAGGTTGAGCTAGTGGTAAAGAATCTGCCTGGAAATGCAGGAGATGCAAGAAACGTGGGTTCGATCCCTGGCTCAGGAAGTTCCCCTAGAGGAGGGCATGACAATCCACTCCAGTATTCTTGGTTGGAGAATTCTATGGACAGAGTCTGGCAGGCTACATTCACGGGGTCACGACTGAGCAAATGAGCACAATAATTTGGAAAAACTGAATTAAATGGAATTAAGCAAGATAGTGTACTAAAGGATTGCAAATTCTTTAGTGGTTGAATGTAACTTTTGATTTACCAAGACAGGAATATATTTTGACAGTATGTAATATTTCCCATACTTACTTTTGCATGTAATACGTTTCCTCAAGGAACATCTCAGGGGACCAAGTCTCTGAGGAATATATTGTGAAAAATGCTACCAGCATACTCATTTTTTGCTCTTCTTGATAGAAATATCTTCTGTGCTTCTTGTTCAAATGAAGCTAAATTGGGTGTAATAGGAATATGAGACTGTACAAGACTTTAAAGGCAGCATTATCATAAATTTTGGCCACTGTGCAGAGAGTTAGCAGCAGCAGCAGAAATTCAGGTCCCAAGATGATCTTTCTGAATATTCTAGTCACATCCTGTTCCTGCCATGACTGAATTGAGGAGTCCACACTTGGTTGTTTTAGCATGTTGCTGTCTCTTAATTCCTTTCTTCAGATTCCATTGAAAAATTATCACCTCTTTTCCATTCCAGTTTCATCTCCCACAATTCTTCCTAAGTTCCTTACATTCTAAAAGCATTGTTGGTGGGAGTGATTAGAGGTAGAAGGGTAGTTTAATATTGCCCTAAAGTCACAACAGGCTTTATAAAGTAACATTTAAATGGAATCCTGAAGGCCGAAAACCAGAAGGTAGTTCCCAAAACAGAACATGCAAAAAGAATCAGACATACTAATGCATTGGACTTACAAATATGGTCAGTATAGTCAGTTGCTTACCTGTCTTTGGGCTTCTAGAGACAGATGGGGGAAAATTGACAAGAGATAAGCCTGGGACAATATGCGGGGATCAACTGATAAAGAGCCCTTTATACCAACACAAGGTCTACAATTTATTCTGTGGCCATTTGGGAACCATTGGAGAGGAGGAGAGTATTAGTGAAAAATTAAGGAAATGAATAAATGTAGGCATACCTTGGAGATAACTGTGAGTTCAGTTCCAGACCACCACAGTAAAGCAAATATCACAAGTCACATAATTATTTTTGATTTCCCAGTACTTATAAAAGTTGGCTCTACACTATACCATAAATCTGTTAAGTATGCAATAGCATATGTCTTTAAAAATGTACTTACTTTAATTAGAAAATACTTTATGAATAAAAAAAAAATGCTAACCATCATTTGAACCTACAGGGAATAGCAGTGGTAACATAAAAGATCACTGATCAGAGATCTCCATAACAGATATAACAATAATAATAAAATATTTTGAGAATTATCAAAATGTAACATTAAGACACAAAATGAGCAAATGCTATTGGAAAAATTGAGCACTGATAAGATTTGTTTAACACAAACCTTCAATTCATAAAAAATGCAGCATCTGCAAAGTGAATAAAGTGAAGTACAAAAAATGAGTATGCCTTTAAACAAATTAAGTAAAGATGGATCTATATGGTAGTGAGTAAAATTAGAATATCTCTCTTTTTGTGACAACTTTAATTTGATAATTTTGTGAGCTAAACAAAAATTTTATTGAAATATTTCCTGAAACTCTTCCTTAAGCAGCCATGAAAGTTTTCTTTACATTATCAGGCCACATCACTTGATTTATCCATACTTCTCACAGAGTATATTCTCAATTCTTTTTCATTATTCTGGAAAACTGTATCTTTACCACTAAATACAATGTCATTCATTTGTTAATAATTTAACGCAAACGTTTTTCAGAAGTATGTGCATTATTTTACACAAGTCTGCTGCTGCTGCTGCTAAGTCACTTCAGTCGTGTCCAACTCTGTGTGACCCCATAGATGGCAGCCCACCAAGCTCCCCTGTCCCTGAGATTCTCCAGGCAAGAACACTGGAGTGGGTTGCCATTTCCTTCTCCAATGCATGAAAGTGGAAAGTGAAAGGGAAGTCGCTCAGTCGTGTCCGACCCTAGGAGACCCCATGGACTGCAGCCCACCAGGCTCCTCCGTCCATGGGATTTTCCAGGTGTGATGAAATGAAGAGCACTGGGATTCTAAAATTTAACTCTCAAGTAGTGATATTTTCTGATTTCAAATTGAATAAATTATTTTTCTGGCATTGTCTACCATGTTTAATAAGTTGCTTCAGTCATCTTACTTTTGTTATTATTATTATATAAAAACCTATTTAAACCCTAGCTGAAATAATGTGAAATAATTCTTTGCTTTTTGCTTGAATGTTTTGCAAAACTACTACTTGTGTTACAAATGAGGGGAATATTAAATGCAGCTAATTGAAAACAGCATGCACATTTGCATTTGAGTTACTATTTTTTTTTTTTTTAATTTTCTTGCTCATTGGGAGAATATCCCAGGTTGTTCTTTTTTTTTGCACACCCATAACCAATGTCACGATAAAATAGTTTACAAATCATTTTCTTTCTGTGTGACATTTTCCAGGTCAAGGAAGTGTTTAAAGTATCCAACTACATATGTTCTTGGGAATGTTCACAGTACTCAGAGAATTGATTTATAGTCAGTGAAACCTGTTTATTTTTTATTAAAGAAGAGCTGAGATCTGGCTTCCAGAATGGTGTAGGGAGGACCTCTGAAAATTCACTCCTCCATAAAATCAATGATATGTGGCAAAAACTGTCAAAATAAATTTTTTAAAACTGAATAGTAATTAAAAAGTTACAATATTTGAAGGGTGTTTATTCAAGAAAAGTCTTCTTCCGTGGCTCAGTGGTAAAGAATCTACCTTCAAAGCAGGAACTGCAGGAGACACGGGTTCAATCCCTGAGTCAAGAAGACCCTCTGGAGGAGGGTATAGCAAGCCGCTCCAGTATTCTTGCCTGGAGAATCCCATGGACAGAGGAGCCTGGAAGACTATAGTCCATAGGGTCACAAAGAGAGGGACACAACTGAAGGGACTTAGCACGCGTGCACACACACACACACACATTCAAGAAAAACAGCTGAATCTCAATATGAGTTGTAAGCATGTCGCATTTTAACTTGCTTTGCTGGTTTCTGTGTTTCCGAGTCAAGATTCTGGTGATAGTGCTGTAGTGAGGGGGTGCTTACTATACTATTTCCTTCTACTCTTTCTATCTTTGTCTTATCTCTGTTTCACCAGCCAGGCATGCCTGTAGCAAGAGTCTGTCATATACTTCCTCCAGTCAGTACCTCCCAAAAGGTATTCTTTTCATCTGTCTTATAATCAGAAAGTTCCACTCATTTTTTAGCTTTTGGAGTCTCAATTTTGGTCTCAATTTGTGACTCTTTAAAATCTTGTTCCATATTTTATTTTAATGAAAATCTGGAACAGATTCTCTGAATGATGTCATTTTGAACTGATAGTCTTTTCTGAGTTATAAAAAAAAAATTCATCATGGGCAGTGAAGGACATTCTAAAAAAGGTGTAAGTAAAACTGTTTTGTAGCATTAGAGACTACAGCACGTCCAGGTAACTCTGTGAAATAGGATTTGACTTCCATCATCATGTGGATGTCAGTACATGGATAAAGACATGACGGGAAATATGCAGGCCACCTGATGATGCTTTGCAAATTTATGAAAGTATATTTTCCACTTGCAAATTTAACACGCTCTAGGTAGAAGTGCCAATCTTACCCTATTGGAAAACCACAGAGAATATTCCATAATTTCAGCCACAATAATCATAAGGTTCAGTTCAGTTCAGTTCAGTCACTCAGTCGTGTCCAACTCTTTGCAACCCCGTAAATCGCAGCATGCCAGGCCTCCCTGTCCATCACCAACTCCCGGAGTTCACTCAGACTCACGTCCATCGAGTCAGTGATGCCATCCAGCCATCTCATACTCTGTTGTCCCCTTGTCCTCCTGCCCCCAATTCCTCCCAGCATCAGAGTCTTTTCCAATGAGTCAACTCTTCACATCAGGTGGCCAAAGTACTGGAGTTTCAGCTTCAGCATCATTCCTTCCAAAGAAATCCCAGGGCTGATCTCCTTCAGAATGGACTGGTTGGATCTCCTTGCAGTCCAAGGGACTCTCAAGAGGCTTCTCCAACACCACAGTTCAAAAGCATCAATTCTTCGGTGCTCACCCTTCTTCACAGTCCAACTCTCACATCCATACATGACCACGGGAAAAACCATAGCCTTGACTAGATGGACCTTTGTTGGCAAAGTAATGTTTCTGCTTCTGAATATGGTATCTAGGTTGGTCATAACTTTCCTTCCAAGGAGTAAGCGTCTTTTAATTTCATGGCTGCAATCACCATCTTCAGTGATTTTGGAGCCCAAAAAATAAAGTCTGACACTGTTTCCACTGTTTCCCCATCTATTTCCCATGAGGTGTGGGACCGGATGCCATGATCTTCGTTTTCTGAATGTTGAGCTTTAAGCCAACTTTTTCACTCTCCTCTTTCACTTTCATCAAGAGGCTTTTTAGTTCCTCTTCACTTTCTGCCATAAGGGTGGTGTCATCTGCATATCTGAAGTTATTGATATTTCTCCTGGCAATCTTGACTCCAGCTTGTGCTTCTTCCAGTCCAGCATTTCTCATGATGTACTCTGCATATAAGTTAAATAAGCAGGGTGACAATATACAGCCTTGGCGTACTCCTTTTCCTATTTGGAACCAGTCTGTTGTTCCATGTCCAGTTCTAACTGTTGCTTCCTGACCTGCATACAGATTTCTCAAGAGGCAGGTCAGGTGGTCTGGTATTCTCATCTCTTTCGGAATTTTCCACAGTTTATTGTGATCTACACAGTCAAAGGCTTTGGCATAGTCAATAAGGCAGAAATAGATGTTTTTCTGGAACTCTCTTGCTTTTGCCATGATCCATCGGATGTTGGCAATTTGATCTCTGGTTCCTCTGCCTTTTCTAAAACCAGCTTGAACATCAGGAAGTTCACGGTTCACGTACTGCGAAGCCTGGCTTGCAGAATTTTGAGCATTACTTTACTAGCATGTGAGATGAGTGCAATTGTGCAGTAGTTTGAGCATTCTTTGGCATTGCCTTTCTTTGGGATTGGAATGAAAACTGATTTTTTCCAGTCCTGTGGCCACTGCTGAGTTGTCCAAATTTGCTGGCATGTTGAGTGCAGCACTTTCATAGCATCATCTTTCAGGCTTGAAATAGCTCAACTGGAATTCCATCACCTCCACTAGCTTTGTTCGTAGTGATGCTTTCTGAGGCCCACTTGACTTCACATTCCAGGATGTCTGGCTCTAGGTAGGTGATCACACCATCTTGATTATCTGGGTCATGAAGATCTTTTTTGTACACTTCTTCTGTGTATTCTTGCCCCTTTTTCTTAATATCTTCTGCTTCTGTTAGGTCCATACTATTTCTGACCTTTATCGAGCCCATCTTTGCATGAAATGTTCCCTTGGTATCTCTAATTTTCTTGAAGAGATCTCTAGCCTTTCCCATTCTGTTGTTTTCCTCTATTTCTCTGCATTGATCGCTGAGGAAGGCTTTCTTATCTCTCCTTGCTATTCTTTGGAACTCTGCATTCAGATGCTCATATCTTTCCTTTTCTCCTTTGCTTTTCATTTGTCTTCTTTTCACAGCTATTTGTAAGGCCTCCCCAGACAGCCATTTTGCTTTTTTGCATTTCTTTTCCATGGGGATGGTCTTGATCCCTGTCTGCTATACAATGTCACGAACCTCATTCCATAGTTCATGAGGCACTCTATCAGACCTAGGCCCTTAAATCTATTTCTCACTTCCACTGTATAATCATAAGGGTTTTGATTTAGGTCATACCTGAATGGTCTAGTGGTTTTCCCTACTTTCTTCAATTTGAGTCTGAATTTGGCAGTAAGGAGTTCATGATCTGAGCCACAGTCAGCTCCCGGTCTTGTTTTGGTTGACTGTATAGAGCTTAGGTCTACCTACATTTAAGCCATGATTGTATATTTTGGTGTGGGTAGGTTAAAACTAAAATTGTTCTACCTGAACAATTTCTAAGAATGTAGGTTTATCCTAGATTCTATTGATTTGAACTGGTTGTGTAAATTGCTCTAACTAAACCAAGTCACTGAAGGTATAGTTCATAAAATATTGTATTATGTTCTTAGATTTGCTTGTAAAGAGCCTAATCCTGAATTTTGGATCTCTATGAGAAATAGGCAAGGTATAGCCATGCAAACACTGAACCATTTACCTTCAGAACACACTAGAATAGGTGCAAAGACAACCAGGTTCACCCTTTGCCACTGCCACTTGCTTTAGTTTGATTTCTTGGGTGGGGCATGAGAGGAATTGATTTCTCAAATTCTCCACTGTATCTCTAAGTGTTCTACTGACATGTTGCAGTGAGCATACCTTCCCAATTCATTTCTATCCAAAGGATGATCCCATAACATTTTCTGAGTCCTTACTGTGTATTCAGCAAAGAACGGCTAGTTTAAAAATACAATCCCTTTGCTTAAGAGCAACTAATGTTAAGCTAAGTAAGCCTAATTATTAAATGACTCAAACTCATCCTTGAATAAATGTCATCTGAATGAAATGAAAAGAAGTAC
The DNA here is from genome assembly GCF_002263795.3 of Bos taurus. Lineage (NCBI taxonomy): Eukaryota > Metazoa > Chordata > Mammalia > Artiodactyla > Bovidae > Bos > Bos taurus. The sequence continues at coordinate 58,721,583 of NC_037331.1, forward strand.
TGCTACAAGAGCATTCTCAAGATCATAGATCTCTTATCAGCTTGTCTAAAGAAACTTGAATAAGTAAAACATTTTGCAAGCAAAGACTGTGCTGGCTCTTTTTTTTAATTGATGTTTTAAGGAGACATCTCCACTCCCAAGTAAGCAACACATTAAATAAACTAACCTGATATATTTTGCCATCATAATAGTTTCTTCAGATAAGAGAACCATAATATGATATAATAACTTCAACTCTTTCCTTAATGTATAGATTCTTTAAAGTGTTTTTTCAAATATTAATTCATAAATCTTCTAAATATTACCAGAAATATCACAGAATCAGCATTATATACCAAGTAATTTGTTCAAAAGTTTATAGTAGGGCAAAACTGAAACCACTCTTAACTTCATATTCACTGCATTATACTATAAAACTTAATTATGATTTCATTCATGATTGAACTGTCAATATACATCCTGTTCATAGTTTTTTTTGTTTGTTTGTTTTACCATCATCTGTTGCAAATAATGAAAATCTGAATAATTTAGAAATCTTGATGCCTGGACCAAAGTCATTTGTAAGTGTTTCAACATGCAGTTTGTACAAAGTACTTATCATAACGTTCTAAGGTATTGTCTTTGAATTCATAGTACCCAGAGTATTAGTAGTGGAATGTGTTTCTGGCTTAGGATATCAGATCTAGGTATCACCTTTATCTACTTTTCTTTACTGTGACCCCCAGTAACACAGCTATTTTGTACCAGTTATCAATGCCCTGAAGTTTCTATTTCCTCACTAAATAAATACAGAGATAAAATAGTACAACCTCAGGTCTGTGGTAAGATTGAAAAAAGATAAATCAACTAAAGTGCTTATCAGACTTCCTGGCATACAGTGTTTAATAAGCATTAGCTATTAAAATGGCAGAGGCATCTGATTAATAAATGTGAATGTATCACATATCTTTGGTAATGTGGCTCCTTCCAGCAATAGCTTGGAATTAATATTGTCCAAATTATAAACCTCTGAACAAGGACCACTGAAACCCACTGTAGTTAACTTTGTCCCTAAGCAGGCATGTATTCCCAAATGAGCTGAAATGATTTTATCTTGAGAGGAGAAAACATGAAATTTGCAATCCATCTTATAACTGTCTTCATTACCTTAGTTAAATTTAGTTTGATTCAACAACTATTCCCTAGGCTTCTAAGATACCAAGTTGGGGTCTTTTAGATACACAGATAAAATCTATCCCTGCCCTTAAGGAACTTTACAATCTAGTGCTATAGAAACATTAATGGATAAATCAAGAATCGGTTGATTATAATACTTAATATAGTAGAAAGTTAAACAAAGGGATCCAGAAACAAAGGATAGATTATTCATGCAGATGGAGAAAAAAAGGAGTGTTCCTAGAATAGATGGCATTAGAGCCAGGCCATGCCATGAAGAAAACAGAAAAAAAGAGGATGGACATGCCTTTCCAGTTAGGAAAACATAAGGTTAAAAGCAGAGAGCCAAGCAGGAAGACTCAAGAGTACCTGCACATTGTATCAATCTATAGTGCATATAACAGTACTGTGTACACTGAGAGCACAGAATTTGATGTTCGTATTTTACCTTAAGAGATGCCAAAAATAAAGCATATTTTCATCAGTAAAATATGCTTTCATTTAAAACAATTGCTTAACAAAATGAATTCAAAATTTTATATACTGTTTTGCTATAGCTCCTATGCTTTTTGAAACTATTTGTTATTTACAAACTATGTATAAAGGACTTTGCAGCCCTTTGAACTATACCTATTTGGACATAAGTATGATGTGACAAGTCCAGAGGCATCAAAGACCATCATGCCACTTTTTAAATTTCAAGTTCCTAGTAGGAATCGTAGCTGTTTCCTATTTTGAGGCCTAGGGCCAAAAGTAATTTTATTAGTCAAATGAAGTTAACACATTTTCATTTTTAACTAAGGGCAATTTACTTCCTGCTGGTCATTTACAGTTTCCTCTCTTAATGACTGATTTAGCAAAATCTAAAGATTGCCCAAGGCTTCTTACTCAGCAGGTCATTAACAAGTTGTAAATGAGAGGGACATTTAGACCATCACTTCAATCATATGTGTGTATCTACATTAAAAAAAAACACACTAAATTATATTAGATCATGAAAACTCTTGCCTGAATTACCTATTTCATTCCCAGTGGCATGATGTCCTATAGTGGAGATAATGTGAAGGATATTTTAGTAAGGAGTGACACTTAGGATTGTATATTTTTTGGACTTCCCTGACAGTCCAGGGGTTGACCCCATGCTTCCACTGCAAGGGGCAAGTGTTTTATCCCTAGCTTGGGAGAACTAAGATCACACATGCTTCAGCCAAAAAGAAAAAACAAATGAGTATTTTGTTTTGTTTTGATTTTCTTTATTCAATTCTTTATCACAAAGTGAATCCCATGTAATTATTACCAGTATCAAGAGAGCAAATAGCAAATGATATCCTCAGAAGCCCATTCTTCATCTTGTCCTGTCTAAACAACTAAACCCACTCTTCCTATCCTAAGATAAGCACTATTCTGAATTTTACTGAAGTGTTTCCTGTCCTTTCTTCTTCATAAAGTAGGTTGATTCATTATATAGCAACTATGTGCCTAACCACTTTAAAAACACAATTTGAAGATACAATTGGCTTTATTTAATGATTCATGAATTGAGCAGCATCCCATTTTAGCAAATACAAAGGAGCTTAAGGAGCTGCACAAAATGAAGGGTTTTTATTGATGGAAGAGATGGGAATAGCAGACCACCTGATCTGCCTCCTGAGAAATCTGTATGTAGTTCAAGAGGCAACAGTTAGAGCTGGACATGGAACAACAGACTGGTTCCAAATAGGAAAAGGAGTACATCAAGGCTGTATATTGTCACCCTGCTTATTTAACTTATATGCAGAGTACATCATGAGAAATGCTGGACTGGACGAAGCACAAGCTGGAATCAAGATTGCCGAGAGAAATATCAATAACCTCAGATATGCAGATGACACCACCCTTATGGCAGACGGTGAAGAAGAACTAAAGAGCCTCTTGATGAAAGTGAAAGATGAGAGTGAAAAAGTTGGCTTAAAACTCAACATTCAGAAAACTAAGATCATGGCATCCATTCCCATCACTTACTTCATGGCAAATAGATGGGGAAACAGTGGAAACAGTGAAAGACTTCATTTTGGGGGGACTCCAAAAATCACTGCAAATGGTGACTGCAGCCATGAAATTAAAAGACATTTCCTCCCTGGAAGGAAAGTTACAACCAACCTAGACAGCTTATTAAAATGCCGAGACATTACTTTGCCAACAAAGGTCCGTCTGTCAAAGCTACGGTTTTTCTAGTAGTCATGTATGGATGTGAGAGTTGGATTATAAAGAAAGCTGAGCACCAAAGAATTGATGCTTTTGAACTGTGATGTTGGAGAAGACTCTTGCGAGTCCCTTGGACTGCAGGGAGATCCAACCAGTCCATCCTAAAGGAAATCAGTCCTGAATATTCATTGGAAGGACTGATGCTGAAACTGAAATTCCAATGCTTTGACCACCTGATGCGAAGGACCAACTCATTTGAAAAGACTCTGATGCTGGGAAAGTTTGAAGGTGGGAGGAGAAGGGGACGACAGAGGATGAATTGATTGGATGGCATTACCGACTCAATGGACGTGAGTTTGAGTAAACTCTGGGAGTTGGTGATGGACAGGGAAGTCTGACGTGCTGCAGTCCATGGGGTAGGTAAGAGTCAAACATGACTGAGAGACTGAACTGAACTGAACTATTGATGGAAATGGGTGGGAAAAAGAAACTTCTATCAATGAGTGGATTATTTCAGTCAAGGTCACCTTCCTTTGGGGGACAGCAGGGGTCTATAAGTCAGATTACTTCATTAGTGCTGACCAGGTAATTCTAGACAGACTGGTTAAGACTACATTTCTGGGAGAGGCTGGAATTGCAATTAGGTTAAGTATTAAGTCTTTGTTTAGTGATATGTTCTTATTATAATTGACTCCCTTTGGACCTGTTCTCTCTTTTTAAACAACACTGTAGTTGAATATCTCTCCATTCTGAACGTACACATAGAACCACATGTTATTCATATTTTGGTCTGGCTTCTTTTGTTTGACATGGATTTTATGAGACTTAACTATATTGTTCATGTTTGTTAATTTTCATTGTTGAATATTATTCCATTGTATTAAAAATCTGTTTATCCATTTTAATATTCATGGAAAATTCAGTTTATGCAGATTATGTATATTGCTTCCATGGGACAATTCTTAGTGCATATGTGCATGAATTGCTATGGGTTACATATCTAGGTATATAATTTTGGCTCTTAGAACATGTGCAGCTTCAAACATAGTAAACATGCCAAACTTTTCTTATATACTAGCAATTTAAGTGAGCTCCCAATGCTGTACATCCTTACCAACTTTTGGCTTTCTTTATACTTTTTCATTTTTTCCATTCTGGTGAGTACTGTAGGTGTATCTTACTGTAGTTTTAACTTTCATTTTCCTTCTTACTAATGAGGTTGAGCATATTTTCACATCCTTAGTGACTATTTGGACATCCATTTTGTAAAGTACCCATCATGATTCTAACCCAATTTTTTATGTTCTATTATTTTTTTCTTAATGAAAATGTAGTAGTAGTTTATATCTGCAGGATTTAGTGTTATAAATATATTTTTCCATTTCTTGGCTTATTTTTCAATTCCTGCAGGAGATTTTTTAAATTTAGTTTTTAATTTCAATGTAGTCAAATTTATCCATTTTTTCATTTCTGATAAGAGTTTCCTGTAATCTATTTAAGGAGTCTTATCTTATCCAGAGGTCCTGAAAATAATCTCCAATATTATTTTATAGAATTACAATAGCTTTGGCTTTGGCATTTAGATCATTTTATTTTTGTTTTCTTATTCCATAGAAGTCTGATTTTCTGGCACTGTATATGAAAAATAGTGTTCTTCCCCTGTGGTCTGCAGTAATACTTGTCACAAATCAATTGTCCATACATATTCAGGGCTATATCACATTTCTCTATTCTTCTACACTTGTCTGTTTGTGAAACATACCGTTATTCTTTTATATACTTGAAGAGCATCTTTGCTGTGCTTGGTCACTGGAGTTTCTATGTGTATTTTAAAATTAGCTTTTCCTGTTACACACATGCTTGCACATAAAACTTGGAGAGACCTGTATTGGGATTATAGTATTGAATCTATAGAGACCAACATCTTCATAATACTATCTTGCAGTTCATGTATAAGGAATCTCCTTTCATAAGGGCAGTAATCTCATACATGAGGGCTCCACTTTCACATCCTCATCTAACCCTAATTACCTCCCAAATGCTTCACCTCCTAATATAAATTGATTGTTTTTCTTGAAATAATGGTGATTTGTAAATTTACTTATGAGATTTATTAGGTGATCTAAATTTAAACATTTAAAATGCCCACTAATTCTAATGAATTTCCTTTACTCAATCATTAGTCTACAGATTAATAACAGATTTTTGAGGTCCATATACTAATAGAAATTTTCCCTTTTGAAATGTGGCATATTTACTTGCCATATACTTTTTTGAGTACTTTCTTATGATCTGTGTCAAAATATTGAAAAATGTGTAACAGATGTATCATTGAAACTTCTTTAAATAAAATACAAACAAATGCATTTAAATCACATCTAACTTTTTTATGATGCAATTGTGAATTAGGTCCTTCTTTTATTGGTAATTAGAATGTGGAGCAGATGGTGTAGACTTTGGCAAAAAGTGATAATCTCTCCAAACTAGCATGTTGTCAACTGATTATTCATAAAAATAAGGCTCTATTCTCTTGATCAAGAGTCTGTTTTTAAAGGTTAGGAATTAAGAAATATGCTTCAACAGCAAAGACATGGTATTTCATAAACAGAGAACAGGTTCTTGATGCTATTAATCTTTGGCACTTTCTGTTAGTTGCCATTCTTATAAGAACAGCCTCATTAAGTCCTTGACTTGATCATTTGAAGAAATTTCTCCATTATTGTCAGTGAATCATTGCAGCCATTTAACCAGTCATTCTAACCAATTATTAGGAAGCACAGGAAGAAACTCTCTTGCCTTCATTGTTCATCCACTGCACTATTCTTTCTTTGAACTCTCCAGAAGTACCTTTGTAAAGATTCCCAGGGACTTTGGTGTCCCCAAAAAGCTGACCAGGAACCAGAACACCTCATATTGTCAGTGAACTTAACTTTGTTCCAGATGTAAAAATAGAAGAGAATTCAGGCAATCAGAGCCCAAGGCCAGCTACCAGTGCAGATACCCAAGGCGATGCCCAGAACAGCATGGGTTGGAAAAAAAAAATAAATGAATTATCAGGTAAAACGTTAAAGAAGGCAACTTGATTCGTTTACCAGGTCTGCTGATTCTTAGGACTGATCCCACAGACATCATAACCTAAGGCTTCCTAACTTTTATCTCATCACTCCCAAGACCATATCATGTTTCCTCCTGTGATAGATATACTCCTGGCTATTAGAAGACTAAATTACTATAATTTCATAGGTGTCTTGGTTGTTTCAACTCATGCAGATCTCTCCACTGTACAGAAGATAAAGAGAGAAAAGGATGATGAGTAATGTATACACAAGTATATGTAAAGTGAATATATATGCAAGCTTATAAGCAAGTAGATGAGTATCAAATGGAGGGACTGAAGGTGTATTAATTGACACACTCATAGTTGGCAATTTCTCTGAGGCAAAAAGCAGTCAGTTGTTCATACTCAAAGCAGCTAAACTCTAGAGACTTGGCAGAAAAATGGAAAGTTCTGATCTTTAAAAGATGAACATATTAAATGATGGGCAAAGGTACATTCAAGAAAAGAAATCCCCTTTTCCTTGGACAGCTGTTGCCTTACTGTGATGATTTATCTAATGTCTGACAAGTGTTATAACTATTTTGTGTATACAAATGACACTGTAAATTTCAAGCTATTTAAAAGTTTTTCTTCAAATTTTACAGTCAAGGTGCTAGCTCACTAGTGTTGTTAACTTGATGTCTCCTGTTTTTCATCAAAGTACCTATAGAAAATGGGAAAAATATAAAATTGTGCAGAGAAATTGAAATATTATTCAGCAATCTACTAGACATCAAGAGAAGTTTCCACTAATAAAATAGCAAATTAAATTTTATAGAAAAACACCAAGGCCAGTTAGAACTAATGGAATTTCATGCATAGCTAGTAAGCATTTCTAACTTAGAGATCTAGAATATTCACTGTTTAAGGGAGGGAAGCCATATCCCTAATGCATTGAAAGGTCTTCCTCAGAGATGGTCAGGGAAATTTCACTTCATCTCACTTCCACCATGAAGATCTCTCTTCTCTAAGTTATTTGGGACATAGTAATTCTCAAAAATAGAATGTGACTTAGATTGGGATTGGTAGTTATTGGCACACTGAATCACTGAAAATGGAATGAATTGCTGGAAAATGGAGAAAAGTTCTTAGAAGCAGTGAATGTTAGATATTCTATACTTAACCCTTCTGCCATGATAAAATATATAGACTCTATTTACAAGCAAGTTAAATTCCAAAATTGTTTCCTAAATACCCTTGCTAATAATTATAGAGATCCAAAATGTTTTTATAAATATATTTATTAAAATTCTAAATTATAATAATTGCTATTGCCATTTGTTGATAATGAGAAGAGTTGACAACTCTTGTTCTTATCATGACTTGTATAGCATTATGTACATGTGGAGTTTGATGAAATATAGGGTCTTCATTTGACCTGATTAAATTATTTCATAATCAATCAGATTATCAGGTGGAGAAAGCAGTCCACCTTGAAAAAAAATAAGATTTATCTGTATCTAAATTTCCAAATTACATAAACTAAATAAGAGAACTGCTGTGGGGAAGATGACACAGACATGAAATTAAACTTATAACCTGTACATCAGCTTACACATGAGATGTGGAGTAAGCACCTTTTTCATATCTCATAATCAAACAATGCATTTTGAACTTAAAGTGAAAGTGAAGTCGCTCAGTCGTGTCCAACTCTTTGCGACCCTGTGGACTGTAGCCCACCAGGCTCCTCTATCCATGGGATTCTCCAGGGAAGAATACTGGAGTGGGTTGTCATTTCCTTCTCCAGGGGATCTTCCCGACCAAGAGATCAAACCCAGATCTCCCACATTGCAGGCAGACGCTTTAACCTCTGAACCACCAGGGAGCACTCATTTGAACTTAAAGGTATTAATAATTACTGGTAAAAATGGAGACATTATTTCTTTAAAATTTAAAAAAGTTTATAAAATATACTTCATGTTAGTTAAAAGAATAAAAAACAGAAAACTTAAAGTAGATGATAGACAACCAACACACTTATGACAACTGTTATAAATGGAGTTAATTTTCCTATTAAAATTCAAAGACTGAATGGATTAAGAATACAATCTAACATCATGTTTTTTTAGAAATGGTAAAGCTAAAGTTGAGTAAGCAAAATGGATTTAAAAATATATATGTGTGTGTCTGTGTGTGTGTATAATGCCAAATTTAGAGCAGTTCAATATATGTATATTTAATTTTATATTGTACAAAGTCCACAACCTTTCAAGGTTCTATTATGTTTTTTAAGAATCAAAAAACATTCAGGATAGTATTATTAATAATTTGCTTAGTGCAAAAATCATTAGGCCCATGTGCCACAACACCAAAGTATAATTAGATATCTATTAATATTTATGATATTAATTGATACAAGGTCAAAATGTTGGACATGGCTAAACCCAACATGAGTTTACATGTAATAACAAGGGAGTAGATAAAATCAGAGCACAATATCCAACATGAGAGATCTGGCAAGAGAGCAGACATCCATTTTACCACATATCTGAAATAATTTTAGCAAAGTATTAAAAGAAAATATTCTATATTTTACCAGCATCCTGAATTTAGAAGAGTATAAAACTTAGTAACTTGCTTTACTTTTACTCTTATAAGCTTTAAATAGTAATTGAATAAAAGGAGTAGATATTCTAAAAATAAAGTGTTAACTGTATGGTGGTTTACTGTAGGTAGTGTTGGTGTTTTCAAATAATAAGGATAAATAAAATTATTACATCAAGATCAATTATTTTTAGAAGACCTGTAATTTATTAATTTATATAAGTATTTTCCACTTAGAATTAATTAGGTTTATCAGTATTATAAAATGAATGTCAAAAATTAATGCAATTTCAAATATAAATTTGTATTATTGTTAAACTAAAATTAAAACTTATTGCTATTTTAAAACATTTTAGAAAAATAATTTGAGTCATTTTTGAGACTACCTTCTGTATTAATAAATGACAGTTTCTCAGTAACCTACTCTTGAACTGAAGTTGATTGTCCATTCACATTTGAAGCAGTCTTTCTTCAATAATGGGAGGAATGCCATTCATCTTCCTCTCTAAGATTGATATAAAACCTTTTTTTTTTTTTTTTGCATTTTCTTTACTGTAACAGCTGTTCCTTCAGCTCAGCTAACCCTTGGGAATAGTTTTAGCATAACAACAAGCATTCTACTATGTTATGTTACTTTCATACACTAGTTAGGACACAAGCTGAAAGATCTACTTTGTCTCAAACTTTACAGGTCAAAAATAAACTAGATTCAGAATAAACATTTTGCATTCTTATTATATGGAAAAATGGTGGACTGAGTCATGGGAGCTGAAATAAAGAGTACTAGGAGAAGGTCTTTTGAAACTGTTATTCATTTCTAATACACAATGTTGCAGAGGACTTTAGGGGAGAAAAGTTTTGAAATAGACAAAGGGACACTTGGTTTTAGTTCTTCAGAGAGATTTAAATAAAGAACAGAGATGATGATGATAAAGCATAGTTTGTAAATATAAGTTTTCGAGTGTGGAACATCTTTGAAGTAACTGAATGTTAATATGATAAAATTGTCTTAATATTTAAATTTTATGCAAATATGATACCAGAAATAATTTGCTTTTTTATAAAATGTCTTTATCTCCTTCAAATTACTGCCATCAATTCTTTTAAAAATATTTAAAAATTTCTCCCACTTTATAATTCACAATAAATAATGTGATATTCATTCTACTAACTATCCTTTGTTTATGTCTAGGAAATAATGTTTATTGCTTCTGGTTCATATCTTCACTATATTTATTGGAATTGTTCATTTTATATCTCTAGCTCTGCTTTGAAATTATCATTTTTCCCCTGGTGAGAAATCTTACCTGGGATTGCATATAAAAATATTTTTCATTTTTATTATTGGGACACTTTTCATATACTCATTAAATGATAATATTTCCATTAGTTTGTTGAAATTAGGCAGTGGAAGAGGATATGTTGTAAATCATGAATAGTCTTTTATTAAGGACAAGGTATAAAATAATATTTTCAGACTTTGATTCAGATTTAGTTGATTTTTATTATTTTTTTCCGTGGATTTTATTTTATTCTATTTTTGGCTGCACCATGCAGCATGTGTGATCTTAATTGCCTCACCAGGGCTCAATGCACATTCCCCCTGCATTGGAAGCACAGAGTCTTAACCACTGGACCACCAGAGAAGTCCCTGATACAGATTTAGAAATGATACAAATTATAATCAGCAGAAAGGACAAGATAATATAGTAAACTTGCATATTTAGATTATAAACCATTGTTCATTCTAGATAAACATAATTCACTGGTGGTATTTTCACACATAAGCACTAATACATTTATGCATTCGTTTACACAGTAATTTATAAAATTTTCTGTTATAGATTTCTAAGATAAAGAAAGCCTCTGAACATGAGTTAAGGAATAATATTAATACTATTTATTGTCCATGACATCTTGAAAATAGCTGTCTAAAAAACTTATATATTAGTGCACTCCAAGAGAATATGCAGGGGAAAATAATAGGAATAATTATTTACACATATGAAAAGAAAATTTTATTGGCAAACACCATGAGATTGTATAAGAATAATAAAACTCAGATTTGTGAATTCCATTAACCCATTTACCATCAGAAAGTATTGTAGATTTATGTTCTGTTCCATAATCTTTTTTTTGTCCTCTTTTCTTTGCTTTGTATCTTCAGAAGTCTTTTTGATGATTTTTCATATCACCCTGCTTCCTCTAAGTGCTAGTTACTCAGTCGTGTCCAACTCATTGCGACCCCAGGGACTGGCCCGCCAATCTCTTCTGGTCCATGGGATTTTCCAGGCAAGATATGGAGTGGATAGCCATTCCTTCTTCAGGGGCTCTTAGTGTGGAATAGGAGGAAGATTTTTATTCACGCCTAGGTCTGGAAAGTAAAGGGAAGAATTAGCCCTTAGTCAAAGAAAGAGTCATGAGGATACTAAAGACCTGCTGGTGGAGACCTCTGTTCTGCCGTGAATTCTTTTGGCCAGTTCCTTGAGAATATGTGAGGTGTGTGAATGAGAATACCCATGATTTCTTCCACTCCTTCCTGAGGATTTGGTGACTGATCTGGACTCTAATCTTAGGCATAATATGTACTAAATCCAGACACAGTTTTAATTTTGTTTAAATTCACAATTTCATTCTTACCTCAGAACTAATTGAAATATATATGACTCTAATTTTTCATATTAAAAGCTTTAGATTTCAGGGCATAAGTCATTTGTACAAAATAATAAAGCACACTGAGATCTGATCATCTTCAAGGCAATATGTTGGTCTATTACCAGTCATCACATTGATTGAAAAATGTCCTGCAGTTAATATTTAACTCCTACTGCTCTTTTAATTAAGCAATTTAAATAAATATATTTTTACTACACTCAAAATGCCTAGGAAAATAAATTTTAATATATGTGATGCAGATTAACTCTGTATGTAACCTTACAATTAACGGTGAGAATAATTTTAAGGATTAAATTTTAAATTAATGTCAAAGTAGCTCATCTATAAAGTATGTACCAGAATTTCCAGAGTATTTATTTCCAACAGAATTTATTATGTTTTGTAATTTAACCTAGAAAGTGTACTTGCCTACTCAGAATTCTTCTCAACAGTTCAGTGTGATTACTAGTCCTATTATTCTGAGAAAGGAATGGCAATACCACTCTGGTATTCTTGCCTGGAAAATCCCATGGATAAAAGAGCCTGGTGGAATACAATCCATAGGGTCTCAAAGAATTAGACATGACTGAATTTACTGAGCATGCACAATCCCATTATTTATTCCAAATAAATATTGCTTCTGATGATTTGGTCAATTATTTTAGAAAAATTTAAAGATTACACTTCTAAAAGTAAATAAAATTTCTGCATTAGTTTATAAATCATTCTGAAGAGTCTGATATTACCAGTTTAACCATTTATACACGACTAGAAATGTGCTTAATTTAATATTTATTTTATAGACTAATTGCTAAAAAAACAATGGGAAATTTGGAGTTTTGAGGACTAAAAGGAAATGTTTTGACACTTGACCTGGGATTGCAGTATATACATTGTTGAATGAAAAATTAAGGGATAGAGAGATTCATTTGTTCATCAAAGAAATATTTTTTTAGTATGGTTTATGAATAAGAATTTTTACTGGTCTTTGAGGATGTTCAGACAAACTACACAATGCCAGGCCTCAAGAAACTGGCAATGTAATGAATAGAAAATAGACCAATAATTAAAATGAGCTGTGACAATCAATTAAATTATGTAAATCCATGATTAACATAGAAAAACAACACCATAATTTAGGCAAACATTGTTGCCACAAAAACTCAAATAATTAGGTAAATATAAGATAAAATACACACCAGCCACAGGTCTTTAAAGGAAACAAAAAGAAAAATATGAATCTAGGTAGACTATGAAGTAAATCTACTAAATGAAGTTTTTATTATTTGAGAAACAAGTAATAATAAACCATGTGCTGTGCTAAGTCATTTCAGTCATGTCTGACTCTTTGAAACCCCGTGGACTGTAGCCCACCAGGCTCCTCTGTCCATGGGATTCTCCATGCAAGAATACTGGAATGGATTGCATTGTATGCATTGCATTGCTTTGTATGTCATTACACATATAAATAAATCATTGAACTCTTAGAAAAGATTAACAGTTTTAACATAACTTCCTTTTCTATTGAGTAGAAAAATAAATGAGATAACTGAATTAAGTAATTATTAAATATTATATGATGATTATATTTCCACATTTCCACCTTGCAATGAAAGAATAAAGTTTTGATTAGTGTCCATTAAACAGTTACAGTAAATTATATATGATTGACCTTTTGGAGAAATTCAGTAAACTCAGAAAATCAGAAACTGTGAAACAAAGCTTTTGGGAAACAAATGAAGATGGACAGTCAAATTAAATCCTTAAAATCATGAGTTATAAAAGCAGTAAAGCAGCAACATGGCTAAGTCATTCCAAGGGCCAGGTCTTTATAAAATATGAAGTTGTCAAATAATGCTTTTTGACTTTTGGTCAAAGGAAAGGGAGATAACATGAGTGCATATAAGTTGAAGGCAGAATAGATATTAGATATTATAAGAAAATAGTGTAATTCTAAAACAAAATAATATCAGAACATTACGTCTCCATGAGAAAAAAAAAAGGCTGAAAGAGTTACAAATAGGAAATACAGTTTATCTAGTACAACTGAAAGAAATCTTTAAAGCAATCACATCCAAATTCTATGAAAGAGCATCTTCTTTCCCACTGACGGTTTGCTCAACTGCTGAAACTCAGGACTCTTACTGCAACCAAAATAGAGCAATATGGTGACAAAGTTTCTCAAAAATTGGACTTGTGTTTCTGGAGTTTTGGAGGAAGTATGAATTTTGAGGCTGAAGACAATATCTTGTGTGAAATTTCTGAAGGTAGGGGCTTTTAATTGTAGCCAGCAAAATGTTGGAAAAGATTTTGGGGATAGTCTGCCTGAGATGAGGGAAGAAGACTCCCATGTCTAATCTCTGCAGTTTTTGAAGAATAAAAAGGGTCTCATAAAGGTGTATGGATCCTAGGGTAGGCATAAGAGCTGTTGGTGCCCAGAGAGGCCATATCCCGTGCAGAAGAAACAGATGCTGATCAGGGGCAAAAATGAGATGAGTTGTTCTCACTCAGGTGTTTCTATGTGACTGGGAGTGAAGCTAAAATCTACCTCAAGAAATCATACACACTGTGAACTCAGAAATCACACACCAGTGGAAGTCACTAGCAATGGAAAGATCCTGATAGAAATTGAACAAATCAGCATGAGCCCGGAGACGTCCCCCACCACTGGAGGTTAGTCCATATTCATAAGAAAACCACTGATCCCCACTTTTCCCCTTTCCTGTCCCATGCTCAAAGGGCTGTGGCCAGGGAGTGAAAGAGCAGACCACTGTCTCTTCTGCCTTTCAGTTTTAAATCCAATGACTGCTCCCTTCCCGCTAAAAAGAAAAAAAAAAAAATACAAATGAGAAATACTCAATGCTAGAGGGAGGAAAGTTGCTGAATGAAATAAGATACTGGAATCTTAAAATATACTGAATACTGAATTCAATTTTAATATACAAAAGTAGAGAACTTAAGGGAAGTAGTAATTGACAGAGAAGAATTAAGCCCACTGAAGATAGAAGGCATAAAACTAAAAGTCATTATGTTAATTAATGAATGAATTGTGACTCCTCAATAAGCAGGTTACGTATAAGTAGGATAAATGTATAGCTATATGTTCATGGATGATATTCTGGCAAGTTATAAACTAAATTTTTAACTGTGGCTGGTTATCTCTAGGAAGTAAGATTTTAAAAGGGTGATATTATAAAAGGAAGTATATTTTCAGGTTGTAAGACTGTGTTTTAAAGAAAAATTTTATACAAAATATAATGTGTGTACACGCAATCACTCAGTCATGCCTGATTCTTTACAACTCCATGCACTGATGGACTGTAGCCTGCCAGGGCCCTCTGTCCATGGTATTTTTCAGGCAAGAATACTGGAGTGGGTTGCCATTTCCTCCTCCAGGGATCTTCCCAACCCTAGGATTGAACCCACATCTCCTGTATTGGCAGGCAAATCAAATATAATAAAATATATTAATTTTATAATTGTAGATTAATTGAAAACTTCATAAATTCAGTTTCATAACATTCAGAAAGAACATATGCCTGTGAAAGGAATGGAATAAGTTTTGTCCTGCTTTCCAGAAACAGTCGGGATTCTTTACATTTAAGTAAGCTCTAGAGTAGCAGAAGGGATAATTTCACAAATTAAAACTGGTAGAATATTAGCTAATGCTGCTAAGTCACTTCAGTCGTGTCCGACTCTGTGCGACCCCATAGACGGCAGCCCACCAGGCTCCCCTGTCCCTGGGATTCTCCAGGCAAGAACACTGGAATGGGTTGCCATTTCCTTCTCCAATGCATGAAAGTGAAAAGTGAAAGTGAAGTCGCTCAGTCGTGTCTGACTCTTAGTGACCCCATGGACTGCAGCCCACCAGGCTCCTCCGTCCATGGGATTTTCCAGGCAAGAGTACTGGAGTGGGGTGCCATTGCCTTCTCCGTAGCTAATACTTAAGCTAATACTTAAAAAGCTAATAGCTTCTACTGTTTGTTAAGGACAAGGATTTTGCTTATTATTGACTTGTCATGAGTGGCTACTTCTCAATTATATGTGATAATGTGAGACAAAAATTGCTTGGGTAATTTAAAGCCACAAATAATACACTATCATTTTCAACAGTATTTTCAATCTCACTCTGTATAAACTCTTAGCAATACTACTAGCAATTGCAAATACTGAATCAGGTTTTACAGCATCTCTGTTGTTTTCCTCCAACTCTTTTGACATGAAGGGAAATAATTGAAAAGTGGTCATCAACAGGGAATAAAAAAGGTTAAAGGAAAGGGGGAGACTACGAAGCCAGTACCATTTTAGTCAGGCTATGAAACCTGAAAGTTAAATATAAAATGTTAATTACCCTGCGTTTATATGACTCTATTTCTCAAATATAATAGTATGCAGATGTCAATAGCTCACTTACATTTATTACTAAGGCTGTTCTCTAATTAACTACAGCTTCTCAGATCTCTATTGTCAATTATGGCATTAAGCTGCATGGGGATGTTTTAGTGATGGCAACCTGGATAAATGGACACTACTTTTATTGTTCTCTATTTCTTCCATCAATTTGGTTATATCAATTCCAACTCATATAAAATCAACCATGGGTTGTTAAAACGGCTTTTTGAGTAAGTGACATATTCAGTGAAGTGAAACAGTGTCTCCATAACTGTCTCTTAGCACTAGGACATTCTCTTCTAGTGGTGGCAGCTGCTCTCTCCTTCTGTCTCTTATTCTGCTGAGTAACTAGGTTTAATGATAAAGACTAACTCATGTACCCTCCTGGCCTCTCTTCATAACCTCTCAGTGCTAGCTTTCATTGTCCTTTCTTTCTCATTCTCTTTCAATCATGTATTAAAAATATGAGTTGTTGTAGTTTCCATTTTCTTCACTTCTCCATACAAATATAGTCAGGTTTCTCCATTGGCTCTCATTGGAGCCTATAAAAAGGCTACTTTAAACAAAATTCTAGCCAATTAACTCTTACTCTCCAGTAATGTGTTGGTTGTACTCACTGCAGCCAGTTGTCATTTTCAAAGTTTATATTCTTGTCAGGATTAATGCAACAAATCTTATCTTTAGCTATTAATGGAACTAAAATTTAAAATACCACTTTCCTGTTAATTAGTTTGCTGTTTTCAAAATCTCAAGCCCAACCTGAATTCATTCCTTATCACTTCTATATCAATGATAATTATATCATTGCTTTTGTTTGAATAGCTCTAGTTTAAGGGTTCCATATATTGCATCAAAATACCCTGCTTCACCCAACTACCTTGGGCATATAAAAAAAGCATGTCATTCAAAAAAAAATTAGTGATATTTAAGGAATACCTCTCACTAGTTCTATAAATCACAAAATAAAACATTGTGATAAATTGTGGTTTCCAAGAAGAGTCATCATCTTGACACTATAGTCCTTTGAAAATTTTGTTTTGCTTCTTTTTTTTATTCATTTTTTTAAATGGAGGGTAATTGATTTACAAAATTTTGTTGTTTTCTATCAAACCTGAATCAGTCATAGGTATACATATATCCCCTTGCTTTTGAAACTCCCTCCCATCTCCTTCCCCATCCCACTCCTCTATGTTTATACAGGGCCCCTGTTTGATTTTCCTGAGGCATACAGTAAATTCCCATTGGCTATCTCTTTTACATATGGTGATGTAAGTTTCCATGTTACTCTCATCCATCAGAGGGCAGACAGAATGAAAACCACAATCACAGAAAACTAATCAAACTGATTATATGGACCACAGCCCTATCTAATTCAATGAAACCAAGAGCCATACAATGTAGGGCCACCCAAGATGGATAGTTCATGGTGGAGAGTTCTGACAAAATGTGGTCCACTGGAGAAGGGAATGGCAAACCACTTAAGTATTCTTCCATTGAGAATCCCATGAACAGTATGAAAAGACAAAAAGATATGATACTGAAAGATAAACTCCCCAGGTAGGTAGGTGCCCAATATGCTACTGGAGAAAATGGAGATCATGGCATCTGGTCCCATCACTTCATGGCAAATAGATGGAGAAACAATGGAAACAGTAAGAGGCTTTATATTTGGGGGCTCCAAAATCACTGCAGATGGTGACTGCAGCCAGGAAACTAAAGACACTTACTCCTTGGAAGGAAAGTTTTGACCAACCTAGACAGCATATTAAAAAGCAGAGACATTACTTTATTGACAAAGGTCTGTGAAGTCAAAGCTATGGTTTCTCCAGTAGTCATGTATGGATGTGAGAGTTGGACTATAAAGAAAGCTGAGCACCAAAGAGTTGATGCTTTTGAACTGTGGTGTTGGAGAAGATTCTTGAGAGTCCCTTGGACTGCAAGGAGATCCAACCATTAAATCCCAAAGGAAATCAGTCTTGAATATTAATTGGAAGGAGTGGTGCTGAAGCTGAAACTCCAAATTTTGGCCACCAGATATAAAGAAGTGACTCATTGGAAAAGACCCTCATGCTGGGAAAGATTGAAGATGGGAGGAGAAGAGGATGACAGAGAATGAAATGGTTGGATGGCATCACTGACTGGATGGACATGTGTTTGAGTAAATGCTGGGAGTTGGTGAAGGACAGGGAAGCTGGCGTGCTACAGTCCATGGGGTCACAAAGAGTTGGACATGACTGAGTGACTGAACTGAACTGATGTTCCTCTTTCCATACATCTCACACTCTCCTCCCCTCTCAACATGTCCAAAAGTCCATTCTCTATGTCTGTTTCTCCATTGTTGCCCTATAAAATTCTTCAGTACCATTTTTTCTAGATTCCATATATATGCATTAGAATACGTGTTTTGCTCTGACTTACTTCCCTTTGTATAATAGGTTCTAGGTTCATCCACCTCATTAGAACTGACTCAAAGTTGTTCCTTTTTATGGCTGAGTAATATTCCATCGTGTATATGCTCCAAAAGTTCTTTACCTGTTCATCTGTTGATGGATATCTAGGTTGCTTCCATGTTCTAATTATTGCAATGAACAATGGGATAGATGTGTCTTTTTCAATTTAGGTTTCCTCTGGGTATATGCCTAGGAGTGTGATTTCTGGGTCATATGGTGGTTTTCTTCATATTCTTTTAAGGAATCTCCATATTGTCTTCCATAATGGCTATAATTTACATTTTCACCAACAGTGCGACAGCGTTCCCTTTTCTCCACACCCTTTCCAGCATTTATTGTTTGTAGACTTTTTGATGATGGCCACTCCGACTGGTGTGAGGATCTCATTGTAGTTTTGATTTGCATTTCTCTGATGATGAGCAATGTTGAGCATCTTTTCATGTGTTCATCAGCCATCTGTAAGTTTCTTCGGAGAAATGTCTGTTTAGGTCTTTTCCCCACTTTTTGGTTAGGTTGTTTGTTTTCATGGTATTGATTTGTATGTGCTGCTTGTATATTTTGGAAAATTAATTCTTTGTCAGTTTCATTTGCTATTATTTTCTCCCATTCTGAGGGTTGTCTCTTCACCTTGCTTAGAGTTTCCTTTGCTGTGCAAAAGCTTCTAAGTTTAATCAGGCCCCACTTGTTTACTTTTGTTTTTATGTCCTTTACTCTCAGAGGTGGGTCATAGAGGATCTTGCTTTGATTTATGTCATCAAGTGTTCTGCCTATGTTTTCCTTTAAGAGTTTTATAATTTCTGGTCTTACATTTAGTTCTTTAATCTATTTTGAGTTTATCTTTGTGTATGGTGTTAGGAAGTGTTCTAATTTCATTCTTTAACATGTAGCTATCCAGTTTTCCCAGCACAATTTACTGAAGAGGGGGTCTTTACCCCATTGTATATTCTTGTCTCCTTTGTCAAATAAGGTACCCATACATGCATGAATCTATTTCTGGGCTTTCTATCTTGTTCCATTGATCTATATTTCTGTCTTTGTGCCAGTACCATACTGTCTAGATGATTGTAGCTTTGTAGTATAATCTGAAGTCAGGAAGGTTGATTCCTGTAGCTCCATTCTTCTTTCTCAAGAATGCTTTGGCTATTCGAGATCTTTTGTGTTTCCATGTGAATTGTGAATTTTTTTGTTCTAGTTCTGTGAAAAATGCCATTGGTAATTTGATAGGGAACACTGAATCTGTAGATTACTTTTGGTAGTATAGTCATTTTCACAATATTGATTCTTTGTACCTGGGAAGACAGGTAAAACAGATGGAATATATCTCCATCTGTTTATGTCATCTTTGATTTAATTCATTAGTGTTTTTAATTATCTGTGTACAGTTTTTTTGTCTCCTTTGGTAAGCTTATACTTAAATATTTAATTCTTTTGTTGCAATGGTGAATAGGATTGATTACTTAATTTCTCTTTCTGATTTTTCAATTGTTACTATATAGAAATGCAAGTGATCCTGCAACTTTGCTAAATTCACTGATTAGCTCTAGTAATTTTCTGATACTATCGTTAGGATTTTCTATATACAGTATCATGTCATCTGCAAACAGTGAGAGCTTTACTTCTTTTCCAATCTGGATTCCGTTTGTTTCTTTTTCTTCTCTGATTGCTGTAGCTAGGACTTCCAGAACTATGTTGAATAATAGTGGGAAACTAGACACCCTTGTCTTGTTTCTGATCTTAGGGGGAATGCTTTCAGTTTTTCACCATTGAGAATAATGTTTGCTGTAGGCTTACTGTATATGGCCTTAACTATGTTGAGGTATGTTCCTTCTATGCCCATTTTTTGAAGAGTTTTAATCATAAATAGGTGCTGAATTTTCTCAAAGGCTTCTTCTACATCTATTGAGATTATCATATGGTTTTTATCTTTCAGTTTGTTTATATGGTGTATCACATTGGTTGATTTGCATATATTGAAGAATCCTTACATTCATGGAATACACCCAACTTTATCATGGTGTATGAGCTTTTTAATGTGTTGCTCAATTCTGTTTGCTAAAGTGTTGTTGAGGATTTTTGCATCTATGTTCATCAGTGATATTGGCCTGTGGTTTTCTTTTTTTGTGTGTTGTCTTTGTCTGGTTTTGGTATTAGGGTGATGGTGGTTTTGTAGAATGAGTGTGGACGTGTTCCTTCCTCTGCAATTTTTTGAGAGTTTTCATAAGGATAGGTGTTGCTGCTGCTGCTAAGTCGCTTTAGTCGTGTCTGACTATGTGCGACCCCATAGACAGCAGCCCACCAGGCTCTGCGGTCCCTGGGATTCTCCAGGCAAGAACCATGGAGTGGGTTGCCATTTCCTTCTCCAATGCGTGAAAGTGAAAAGTGAAAGTGAAGTCGCTCAGTCGCGATCGACTCGTGGCGAGCCCATGGACTGTAGCCCACTAGGCTCCTCCATCCATGGGATTTTCTAGGCAAGAGTACTGGAGTGGCTTGCCATTTCCTTGTTCTTCTTAAATGTTTGATACAATTCTCCTCTGAAGCCATCTGGTCCAGTGCTCTTGTTTTTTGGGTGACTTTTGATCACAGCTTCCATTTCCATTTCCATTTCTAAGAGTCTGTCCATTTCCTGCAGGTTATCCATTTTATTTGCATATAGTTATCCATAATAGTCTCTTATAATCCTTTGTATTTCTGCATTGTCTGTTGTAAGCTCTCCTTTTACATTTTTAATTTTGTTGATTTGATTCTTCTCTCTTTTGTTCTTGATGAGTAGGGCTAAAGGTTTGTCAATTTTGTTTATCTTCTCAAAGAACCAGCTTTTAGTTTTATTAGTCTTTACTATTGTTTCTTTCATTTCTTTTTCAATTATTTCAGCTCTGAACTCTTATGATCTTTTTTTCCTTCTCCTAATTCTGGGTATTTATTGTTTTTGTTTTTGTTCTTCTTATTCCAGTTGTTTTAGGTGTAAAGTTAGGTTGTCTATTTGATGTTTTTCTTGTTTCTTGAGGTAGGATTGTATTGCTATAAACTTCCCTCTAAGAACTGCTTTTGCTGCATTCCATACGTTTTGAGTTGTTGTGTTTTCATTATCATTTGTTTCTAGAAATTTTTTGATTTCCCTTTTGATTTCTTCAATAACCTGTTGGTTATTTAGAAACTATTTTTTAATCTCCATGTGTTTGTGTTTTTCTACAGTTTTTTTTCCCTTGTAATTGATATCTACTCTCATAGCACTGTGGTCAGAGAAGATGCTTGATATGATTTCAATTTTCCTAATTTACTAGGGTTTGCTTTGTGACCCAAGATGTGGTCTATCCTGGAGAATGTTCCATGTGCACTTGAGAAGAAGGTGTATTCTGCATTTGGATGGAATGTCCTGAAGATATCAGTGAGATCCATCTCATCTAGTATATCATTTAAATTGTGTTTCCTTATTAATTTTCTGTTTTGATGATCCATCCATTGGTGTGAGTGGGGTGTTAAAGTCTCCTACTATTATTGTGCTACTGTGAATTTCTCCTTTTATGTCTTTTAGTGTTTGTCTTATGTATTGAGGTGCTCCTATGTTGGGTGCATAGATATTTACAATTGTTGTCTTCCTCTTGGATTGATCCCTTGATCATTATGGAGTGTCCTTCCTTATCTTTTGTAATCTTCTTTACTTTAAGGTCTAATTGTCTGATATGAGGATTGCTACTCCAGCTTTTTTGCTTCCCATTTGCATGGAATATATTTTTTCATCCTCTCACTTCCAGTCTATATGTGTCTTTAGGTCTGAAGTGGATTTCTTGAGACAGCATATATATGGGTCTTATTTTTATATCTGCTCAGCCAGTCTGTGTCTTTTGTTGGGAGCATTTAATTCATTTACATCTAAAGTAATTATTGACATATATGTTCCTATTTCCATTTTTTAAATTGTTTGGGGTTGATTTTGTAGATCCTTTTCTTCTCTTGTATTTCTTGACTATATAAGTCCCCTTAACATTTGTTGTAAAGCTGGTTTGGTGGTACTGAATTCTTTTAATTTTTTCTTTTCTGAAAAGCTTTTTATTTCTCCATCAACTTTTTAATGAGATCCTTGTCTTTTACAGAAATCTTGGTGGTAGGTATTTCCCTTTCAGTACTTCATTCATTCTTCATTCAAAGTATTACAGTAGCACTTGTATACATACAGGAAAAATAATAATATTCACACATACACAAAAACTCTTTAAAAAGCTTTTGCCTCTAAACCTGATACCTTTTTATGCTCTTGCTTGAGAGTTTCCTAAGAATCTTGGCTCCAAGTCTTTTTTTTTTTTTTTTTCATTTTCTTTTTAATATTGACCTGGCACCTTCTGTGACAATTACTGCCTCTTGGTACCTGAATTGAAATTTCAATTTTGACATCTTCTTACACTGACATTTTAATGTCTCAGAAAAATTCCTTCCCAAGTGAGTGTGTACTTTCTCTCAAATATCAAGAGAAACTTGCTATATAAAAACATAAAGATACTTGGCAGAAGAGTTAAGTGGCTTGTGCAAGACAACCTAAATATTAGTTCAGATATGTTAATTACTTCACAGGTTGTCCAGAGTTATATTAACCTCTCATTCAGAGAGGGGAACTACATATTTTGCATGATAATAGGAGCTTTCAAGAGGAACAAAACTATTCAGACATTGGGAAAAACAAATGCAAATATATGTTTTCTGATAATTCAAACATTCAATGAAAATTTCTTAGGAAAATTAAGTATAGAGCTTGAGTATCTAAATTGAGCAAAGTATCCTCAAAACAGTCACAAATTCTAGGTGAACTACACTGATTATAATGATAGAGAACTCAATTAGCCTTCTTAACTTGAAGTGAAGTTCAGAAAAAATAGACTGATAATACATCAATAGGTCAAAATAAAAATCAGTGTTGATCTGTTGTAGGTTAAATGCGGTTTGCCTAATAACAGCGATTTAGCAATCAAAAACTCAGAAGTTTACTAAGAAAAGGTTTTTCACCAAAGAACTACATAGATCAGCCCAATTGAAACCCAGGTATCTATTTTCAGAGATAAAAATGAAGAGAGGGACAATTTTCCAATTATTATTGAAGCTTCCTAATGTTAAGACACTTGGTAATTTGGTATGTTACTGTATATATATGAGATTGAGAGATGTTTTTAATGAACAAATGTGTTGTAGCTAGGGTCTTTTAAGATTGAAGTAAAAAAAAAGTTCTACGCAAAAGACTGTATGTGTTTTTAAATATAAAGAGAATCTCATGGAACCCAAGTAGAGAAAGTATGTTCAGGCTTTAAGTGAACTGGAATTGAAAGACAGCAAGTCTGGCCTGACCAAAGAACTATACAATCACTATAGTTTCTAATTTTATTTTATACCTCTGCCATTCTCTTTGCTCATCTGTTTTCTTTTTTCCTTGGCCCATAGACTACTATAACTACTGTGGTTAGAATTAAGCTATTGTGCTTCTGCTGAGAGTTTATATGTTGGTTATTCACCTCTCTTGTAGGTTATTAATATCTGCCAGGTTCACCCCAGCCCATCTGATTTAATCTGCTATTGACAAGGAGACACAAAATTTTGTGATACTTATGTTTCACCTCCTAGGAAATATATTTTTATTGGTTTGATTTTTTTTAATTTTGTTTTATTTTTAAACTTTACATAATTGTATTAGTTTTGCCAAATATTGGTTTGATTTTGAACAGACATAGTAGTGTCTG
Source organism: Bos taurus (assembly GCF_002263795.3). NCBI lineage: Eukaryota > Metazoa > Chordata > Mammalia > Artiodactyla > Bovidae > Bos > Bos taurus. The sequence goes on from NC_037331.1 coordinate 58,745,780, forward strand.
TCAGTTATCAGTTCCGTTCAGTTGCTCAGTCGTGTCCAACTATTTGCAACCCCATTAACTGAAGTAAGCCAGGCTTCTCTGTTTCTCACAAACACCCAGAACTTTCTCAAACTCGTGTCCATCGAGTTGGTGATGCAATCCAACCATCTCATCCTCTGTCATTCCCCTTCTCCTCCTGCCTTCCATCTTTCCCAGCATCAGGGTCTTTTCCAGTGAGTCAGTTCTTCATATCAGGTAGCCAAAGTATTGGAGTTTCATCTTCAGCTTCAGTCCTTCCAGTGAATACTCAGGACTGATTTCCTTTAAGATTGACCAGTTTGGTCTCCTTGCAGTCCAAGGGACTCTCAAGGGTATCCTCCAACACCACAGTTCAAAAGCATCAATTCTAAAGTACTCAGCTTACTTTATGGTCCAACTCTCTCATATACATGAGTACTGGAAAAAACCATAACCTTGACTAGAGGGACCTTTGTTGACAAAGTAATGTCTCTGCTTTTTAATAAGCTATCTAGGTTGGTCATAAATTTTCTTCCAAGGAACAAGCGTCTTTTAACTTCATGGCTGCATTCACCATGTGCAGTGATTTTGGAGCCCCCAAATATAAAGTCTCTCACTGTTTCCACAGGTTCCCCATCTATTTGCCATGAAGTGATGGGACTGGATGCCATGATGTTCATTTTTTTGAATGTTGAGTTTCATGCCAGCTTTTCATTCTCCTCTTTCACTTTCATCAAGAGGTTCTTTAGTTCCTCCTTGCTTTCTGCCATAAGGGTAAAGTCATCTGCATATCTGAGGTTATTGATATTTCTCCCTGAAATCTTGATTTCAGCTTGTGATCCATCATCCAGCATTTCACACAATGTACTCTACATATAAGATAAATAAGCAAAGTGACAATATACAGCCTTCATGTACTCCTTCCTGATTTGGAACCATTCCATTGTTCCATGTCCAGTTCTAACTGTTGTTCTTGACCAGCATACAGATTTCTCAGGAGGCAGGTCAAGTGGTCTGGTATTACCATCTCTTGAAGAATTTTCCACGGTTTGTTATGATCCACATAGCCAAAGACTTTAGCGTAGTCAATGAAGCAGAAGTACATGTTTTTCCTGAAATTCTCTTGCTTTTTCTATGATCCAACATACGTTGCCAATTTAGTCTCTGGTTCCTTTGCTTTTTCTAAATACAGCTTGAACATCTGGAAGTACTTAGTTCATGTAATTTTGAAAGCTAGCTTGGAGAATTTTTAGCATCACTTGCTAGCGTGTGAGATGACTGCAATTGTGTGGTAGTTTGAGCATTCTTTGGCATTACCTTTCTTTGGGATTGGAATGAAAACTGACTTTTTCCAGTCCTGTGGCCACTGCTGAGTTTTCCAAATTTGCTGACATATTGAGCGCAGCACTTTCACAGCATCATCATTTAGGATTTGAAATAGATCAGATGGAATTCCATCACCTCCACTAGCTTTGTCCATAGTGATGCTTTCTAAGGCCCTCTTGACTTCACATTCCAGGATGTCTGGCTTTCGGTGAGTGATCATACCATTGTGGTTATCTGGGTCATGAAGATCTTTTTTGCATAGTTCTGTGTATTCTTGCCACCTTTCCTTAATATCTTCTGTTCCTGTTAGGTTCATACCATTTCTGTCCTGTTTTATGCCCATCTTTGCATGAAATTTTCCCTTGTTATCTCTAATTTTCTCAAAGAGATCTCCAGTCTGTCCCATTCTATTTTTCCCTCTATCTCTTTGCACTGATCCCCTAGGAAGGATTTCTTACCTCTCCTTGTTTTTGTTTGAACTCTGCATTCAGATGGATATATCTTTCCTTTTCTCCTTTGCCTTTAGCTTCTCGTCTCTTCTCAGGTATTTATTTGTAAGGCCTCCTCAGACCACCATTTTGCCTTTTTGCATGTCTTTTTCTTGGGGATGGTCTTGATCACCACCTCCTGTACAATGTCACAAACCTTCATCTATAGTTTTTCAGGCACTCTATCAGAGCTAATCCCTTGAATTTATTTGTCACTTTCACTGCATAATCATGGGGGATTTGATTTAGGTCATACCTGAATGGTCTAGTCGTTTTCCTTACTTTCTTCAATTTAAGTCTGAATTTTGCAATAAGGATTTCATGTTGCAAAAGAATCAGACACAACTTAATGACTAAACAAGAGCAATAACAATATCAGTTGTTTTACTGTTAGATTTAAAATTCACTCATTTATACAGTAGTCTAACGATACCAGTTTCACAAATGCACACTAACAATTGGAATCCAAAAGACTAAATGCTAGTTACTAACTGTTTTACCAATTTCCCTCTCTGTAGTTATCTGAAATAGCTCTAATTTTAAATAATTCATTGTTGTTGTTGCTCAGTCCCTCAGTCATGTCCAATTCTTTGTGACCCCATGGACTGCAGCACCCCAGGCTTCCCTGTCCTTCACCATCTCCCAGAGTTTTATCAAACTCATGTCCATTGAGTCAGTGATGCCATCCAACCATCTCATCCTCTGTTGTCCCCTTCTCCTCCTGCCTTCAATCTTTCCCAGCATCAGGGGCTTTTCCAATGAGTTGGCTCTTTGAATAATGCATTACCTCTCTCACAACTGGAGTTGAGAAAGAGAATTGGCTGAATGCTGTCTGGAAAATAGAAGTAAACTTTCTTTTTCCTAAAAGTATTGTTTACATCAAATAGTTTTTCTAGAACTGAAGATATAAAAGAGCAGTCCTAACACAATGCTATGTTTTTGCTCAAATCTGGTACTTAGGATTCTCCTCTCAGAATTAATTTGATATGGAAATAAGAAAATGCATATGAGAGTCTTTAATATCTGGCTCATAATAGGTGTTCATAAGATGTAATTTGAATTAATATGAATATATATATATATATATATTACTACGCCTATATCTATCTCTTCAAACCTCAGTTTTTTAAATTACTTCTTCAGGTGTCCAGTGCCAAGCATGCTCTCTCTTTTTGCTGTTAGTATCAGTGTTTTTCCCTATAGGGAATGCTGGAATTTGTATACACAATTCAGTTTAGCTTCAACAGTTCTCCTCTCTGGACTACATTGGGAAAAGCTCCACTGTTAGGAGAATTAATAGGGAATTTATAAGTATTGGGTCACTGAGCCAAAATTTCTCCCATATTGAACATTCTCTACCCCACAAAGCTTAATATTCCTTCAGATGATCTGTTTTTGCATGTACAGACCCATGGCACATGTAAATGTATAATGAAACAACTACAGAAGTGAAGTTTAATTACCAGCTGGCACAGTCAAGAAAACTTGATCCCACAGTTATTCCATGTACCCATCACTGTGCTCATGAAATCAGGTTACTGGGCCAACTGAATATATTCAGCAGCATAGTATGAGTTTGATTCTATTGCGGGGCCCACAGAGTCAGAAATAGTGTCGCACTTAAGAATTTTCCTGACTATATGTGTGTATGTTTGTAGAGGTGAGTTTATAGTTGTCAAAGCTCTTCAAATTTTTCTTTCATAGATGTTTGCAATCATTTGTTTCTAGTCAATTATTTTTACTTTCGAGGTATTCAGCCTCAACTTTTATCAGGTATAGGCTTATCTTATTCCTGAAGGATGTTTTCTTTTAAATTAGACAGTCAGCTTGATGCAAAGAGTTTCCTAAAAATAATTTAACTTTGTCTACCATCTTTAACTGTGTCTACCATCCTGTTTACCAGGATGGCTTAGAAAAATCTCAATACCAAAGGCTTTCCTTTGCTATTTTTTCATCTTCTTACACAGAAATATTGCTTTAAAATTCAGTTACTCTTTATCAGTTAAGCAGAGCTTAATATACCTGCAAAAGTTTCTATATTGCTTTAATAAACTTAAGTAAATTTTCAACTGATGACATGAGTCAAATTACAAATATAAAGCATCAAATATTTGTAGTTAAAATTTTGCTACAATGACTTTTAAAAGATTCTTGTTGCTAACTGTAGTTAACACATAATGTTTCACTCTGAATAGTAACCTAAACTTTGTTGAAAATTAATGTTGATGTCAGTAAATTGGTTGTACTGCTGACTGTGAAACAGAATTGCGAATTATTATACAAAAAGTATGCAAATGCAAATAATATGGAAATGCTTGGTCTCAGCTAGAACTAAAAATAATCTAACAACAAAAAATACTACATCAGCAGCGTGTAGGTGTGATTTTTGGCTTCCACTACAAATGCAGCTTGAAAGTTTTCATATGTAATTCATGAGATTTCCATGATTCCTTTTCAGGAAGAATAAGGTCCTTTGCACTGGAAAATGATAAGCTTTTATTTTTTATTTTCCCACTGTTTTAAAATAAAAACCACATTTCCTCCTTAGTTGTATATAAATGATTTGTTGCTTTTTTTTTTAAATAAAACAGTTAGAGATATATGAAAAGCTTTTGGCAGAGTCATGTGAGAAAATCATATATTTCAGGACAAATGAAAATTCGTTTGTCTGCTACGCTAGATCCTTAAAACTCCATGTACTCAAGTAGGAACTATTTACTAGTTTCCTCTTATGTCATGGAAAATGAAGTTTTCTTGAAATGATATCATCTATAGAGAGCATGTTCTCTGTGCACATTCTGAAATAATTGACCCGAAATTCAAGAGATAGTTATATATATATATATATATATACATATATACACACATATATATGTATATATATACACACATATATATGTGTGTATTTTATTATTGGGGATATGAAGAATGAATAAAATGAACAGCACATTTAATTATCAAGATCAGATTTCTCGACAATTCATGGAAGAAAAATTTCATATGCCAAAAGTATGAATAGAAAATAGAAATAAATAGAAAAAAACTTTCAACCTCTAAATAATCAGGGAATTAGAAGTTATCTCTTATCAAAGTGGAAAACACTTTTAAAATTATATTAAATGATGTGAACAATGTGGAGAGATAGGCATTTTTGCTCCCCATCAGTGTAGTAATCTATTCTACCTTCCTGACCCAGAAACAGTCTTTCAAATAGATACATTTAGGCAATAATTTCTATAAAAAGATGATTGAGGTCACATTGTCACAAAATACTGAAATACATTTTGGTTTATTTTTTACTAGCATATTATTCTGCCATTAAAGTCATACTTTCAAAGTATATTTAGTAATAAATGAACATGTTAATTACCTAAATTTAAGTGAAAAACCTAAGTAAGGCCTATGATTCCAAATTTTAAAAAGGAAAGTCACTAATACTTATGAACCATAAAAACAAAAGAGATAAAAATATATCTAAATGTTAGCAATATTTATACTTCTTGGTTAATGAAATAAGAGGTGGTTTTGGGTTCTTGTACTTTTTTTTTTTTCCCTAAAATTTAGTAAATGGATTTAGTACTTTAAAAAGTTAGTAAATATTTGATAAGAAAATTAATATGTTTAAATGAAAGTCTATTGTGTACCAAGGAAAGTTATATAATTTCCAGGAGAGGTTTACACCTGGTCTTATAGGAGATGATTTCAAAATCTTTTGAGAATTGAAGGTTGGACTTCAATAGGAGTAATTTGCATTTTTCCCAAAGATAAACAAAATCAATAACTGCCTACTGGAGTATGTTCCAGTATTTGTGTCTTTAAGGTGTCTTTTAGGCATAAGGATGGAGTCTCATGGTCTGTTACATTTCCATTTCTAAAGTTGATATACTTTTTTTATTTCTGTACATGTAAGTGTTAAGGATCATAGCTCAAGCAGTTGAAAGCAGATGTGTTCTTATAACATTGTCACTCAATTATCTGAACAACTTCTGAGTTGCATGTCCATGAAAAAATTATGTTTATTGATCAATCAGCTGATAATTTAATTAACTCTTTTCTCCAAGTTGTTAAAGAATTAGAAACTAACTGAGATAATCCAAAAAACTGGATTGTCAAATCAAGCTTACCTGAATCACAGGTCTTATCTAGTATCAAGTTTTCCTAATAATTTCAAGAATACTTCCCATGCACAAAGCGTGGGGAATGTCCTGAACCCTTGGAGTACCATCCCAGGTTCCATTTGGATCTGACATTTTCTGGCACAGATTAATGTATGTAGTTTATAAAGATGGTTTATAATCATTCTGCTTACATACAAATAATCAGTGGATTCATGCAACATCTCCATTTTACACTCAGATAGTATGTATAGTTAATACGACATTTTCTAGAGAGCCTCTGGCCTCTCCATGGATTGCTGGTTAGTCATAAACAGTTTTAGACAACTAGAACATTCTTCTAAAATCCATTGTTTACAGTTCTCCTACTAATAGTCTAGTTCAGTTCAGTAACTCAGTCATGTTCGACTCTTTGCGACCCCATGAATCACAGCATGCCAGGCCTCCTTGTCCATCACCAACTCCTGGAGATTACTCAGACTCACGTCCATCGAGTCAGTGATGCCATCCAGCCATCTCATCCTCTGTCGTCCCCTTCTCCTCCTGCCCCCAATCCCTCCCAGCATCAGAGTCTTTTCCAATGAGTCAACTCTTCACATGAGGTGGCTAAAGTACTGGAGTTTCAGCTTTAGCATCATTCTTTCCAAAGAAATCCCCAGGGCTGATCTCCTTCAGAATGGACTGGTTGGATCTCCTTGCAGTCCAAGGGACTCTCAAGAGTCTTCTCCAACACCATAGTTCGAAAGCATCAATTCTTCGGTGCTCACCCTTCTTCACAGTCCAACTCTCACATCCATACATGACCACAGGAAAAACCATAGCCTTGACTAGATGGACCTTTGCTGGCAAAGTAATGTCTCTGCTTTTGAATGTGCTATCTAGGTTGGACATAACTTTTCTTCCAAGGAGTAAGCGTCTTTTAATTTCATGGCTGCAGTCACCTTCTGCAGTGATTTTGGAGCCCCAAAAAATAAAGTCTGACACTGTTTCCACTGTTTCCCCATCAATTTCCCATGAAGTGGTGGGACCAGATGCCATGATCTTCGTTTTCTGAAAAAAAGCCAACTTTTTCACTCTCCACTTTCATTTTCATCAAGAGGCTTTTTAGTTCCTCTTCACTTTCTGCCTACTAATAACACATGTTTAATTTGTATGCCCTGAGATCTGTTATTCACAAAGAAAGCAGACTGAGTTACTTGCTTTCCCAGGTGGCTCAGTGGTAAAGAATCTGCCTGCCAATACAGGGAGACACAGGTGATCTAAGTTTGATTCCTGGGTCAGGAAGATCCCTGGAAGAGGGCATGGCAATCCACTCCAGTATTCTTGCCTGGAGAATCCCATGGACAGAGGAACCTGGCGGGCTACAGTCCATGGGGTTGCAGAGAGTCGGACATGACTTAGCTACTCAAGACCCAACCACCCCTACACTACAAAAGAAGTGAATGGACTGCAGACTTTGGTTAAAAATGTGAAAAAAAAGTCTGTCATCACAAAATGGGAAAGGCCAGTTTTCCTTCTCAAAAGAATTAATTTATACTCCCTGTTAGAAAAAAATTTCAAATAAAGAAATATTAATATCATTCACTTTTCTGCTTTGTCATTTCTAAATGCACATTATAAAGATGGAAATTTAAAGCCCTATATTTAGCCATATTTACTGTTTCAAGGAAATAAAGAAATGTCATGTTAATCTCAGTTCAATATTTTTACAACCAAACATTTCCCATATTATAATTTAAAATGTGAATATCTTAATAAAACTACTTTAGAGCCTAGTTATCCCAGCATCCTCATATTTAAAAATAAAATATGCAAAGTTTTGTAAATCCCCTTGCCGATTACCGAAGAATCAATATTCTTCAGAGGTCTTTGAAAGCAAATAATGATTAGATTTGATGTTCCCTTTGCTGGAATAATGTATAAAAATGACTAACTGGACTGTGAGAGGAAATACTCATGAACTGATCAAACTAAAAGACCTATATTTCATGTACCTCCAAATTTGCCACCCATCTGCCATACAACTCCTGAATTTTTATGTGTTCCATGAAGTACAATGGCACCCTTAGGAAACGTGTAGTAAGATAAGGACAGTAACCTGGCTTTTTGGTATCTTATTTATAAAAGGCTCAGCCGACATACCTATTTCAAGTTCTCTTTTTGTTGTTGCACTACAGAATTTTATACAACTTTGGGAAATGCACCATAGTAATTTTAAAGACAGAAAAAAAAATATTCCTTTTTTTGATGTCTTGAGAGAAAAGAGATTATAAAACAGAAGATAAGAAAATGGAATGGTCAAGACATCTCCAGCAGAGGTATTCCTTAGGTAGAGTAGTTTTAGGAAAGAATATATATGAAAGTTGATGTTACCCATCTATTCACAACTGTGGTGGGACTTATCATACCTCCAATGATACAGTTTAAAAAGCACTGTGTTATTAGATTATCTGACAAATTATTTTAAAATATATCTGATTATATAACCTATGATCATCAATCTCTAAACAAATATCACTCAGTTAGTTCTCTGACAGGAAGCAGAACTCAGGGAGTTCTGATCTAACTCTGATGATCTACAGTGCAGGGGAGAAAGACTGAAGAGTGTGGAAAAGGACCTGAAATATGGAATAGATTACAAATTTACTTTCTATTCAGTTTTGTTCTTAGAAGACTAAGCCTAATTGATACTCTATAAAGTTTTCTGAGGAGAAAGCATGAAGTTAAATATCAGAGCTCTAAATCTCAGTGTCTGATATCATACAACATAAAATTCCCAGTGCTGGAACTTTTGATTAATGTTCCATGTTCAACTAAACAATACCCAATTAGAATGATAACACATATTTTACATATTCTCTGGGCCATTTCTAGACATTATGGTATCTTTTCTCTGTCAGTAAGACCATTTAGGACTTCTTCTTTCAATTAAGATTTTTGTCCTATTTCCTATCTCTCCCAGAAAAAGTTTAAATCATTGGATGCAATAGAATAATTAACAGGTGCCATTTCCTACTTTGCGGCATCAAGATAGCCCCAAGACTAAAATATGTGTTCTAACATCTTTAATTTGAGAGAAGTTAACATATCGAATTAAATGACCTACATTGTTGCCCACAATAAACAATTTATATTTACCTTTTATGTTACAAAAATAAAAATTGTTTAAAAGAGGTGAATTTCCATGTTTATATGCTACTACTCATTATTTTGTTTAACATAAAACTTTGAAAGAAAAAAGTTTGCTTTTCACAGTTTGGAAACATTCTGTTATTTCTCTACCAATAAAAAGGAAGGATGTTTATGCTCAAAATGATTCACTGAAAGGGACTGGCTTCTGCTCTCTTCAGGTTAATCTTACAATAGTTATTTCCCTGAGCAACCATCAAATATATAATATCAGCATAAAACCATAATTTTGCTTTCACTTTTGCCAATATTAAGATTATGCTGAATTCATAGGCAGGATTACAGGCATCCATCCTATTTAAATATATTTTAAATGCTAATAAAATTTACTCATCAACTTTTTATTAACTTTTGTGTCATGTATATTCAGACACATAGACACGTGGTCAAAATAGGCACTGCTTAATCTTACAGTAACATGGGGAATTTAAATAGAATTTGTGTAATATTTCTAACTATTTAGAAATTGGCTCTAGGAGTAAAACATAATCTTGTAAAGAAAAGAAAAATATGGTCAGGGGATAAGAATTTAAATAAACATGACTTTTGGGGATTAAAAGTTGATATTTATTTTATACACTTAATGAAAACAAGTAGAAATTTATTTAAGAGCAGTCTTCTAAAATCTGAGAATGTCTTAACCTTTCCTAAAGCTATGAGGTTTTTTTCCTTCCTTTTACACTTGTATCTCAATAATAATAAAAGTATGATAGTAATTCCCACTTTCGAATATGAGCATTACTGATATTAAATGTACAACTTATAATGAGAATTTTTGTAAATAGTTACTAATTTATTAACAATCAATATGAGCATGAAGTTTAGAGAGAATAAGCAGATGGAATCAGGTATGTGTAAGTGTGACTCTCCGTCAGTTAAGAAATGGCAACTTATTGTGCTGAGTAAATGATTGTTTCAAAAATTGCCAAAATTTCTTAACAATAAATATTAGAAAATAAATGCACTTTGAAACTATTAAAATGTAAATTTGATATAAAATTAATGGAAAGTTAGGAGATATTGAATAGCAGAATGTGAATGATAAATTGCAAATATGTTGCCCCCAAAGCTACCAACACTGAATTGAGCCCACTCCATAAAAAAACTTGAAAGAACAATTAACATCAACATTATATTGTGTTTCTAGAAAACAAGATGTAAGTGCTATTTTCATAGCAAATCCAACTGTTAGCAAAGTTGGCTTTCTGTTCTACACTTTGAAAATTTGGAATGAAACACATTGATTACCCAGCTGCTAGCAGAAACATGGACCCCAAAATAGCATACTGAGGACACACGTGAAGGACTCATGAACCACTTGCTGGTTGTAGGACCTGCTGCTGCCATGTGATGATACTTTAGCAGTTAGCTCAGCTCCCTACGTGGTGCTGTGGGAAAGAACACGCCTGCCAATGCAGGAGACACAAGAGACGCGAAACTGATCCCTGGGTCAGGAAGATCTGCTGGTAGAAGGCACAACATAGCAGTTGGCTCAGATTGCATATTATTCCAATAAAATTTGAGGATATACTCTGCAAAAGGCTATTCAAGACTAAAATCTCTAACTACCATTTATTCATATTTTTTATCAGAACATTCTTTAGTAATAGAGAAACAAAGTCAAATTAATTGCCTGTGATAATTAGTTTTTGTCTCACATGGCTTATGGTAGGAATTTTCTTACTTTCTATATTCCATTTTTATTTCAGTTTGTTGCTTTTATCTGTTTTGTTTAGTCTATTAAACACCCAAATCTTTTAGAAGATAACTGCAAACAGGTAATAATAGTCAACACTTATTAAAAACCTAATGTGTGCAAATGCACTGTCTGAAATATATTTCCCAGGATTCCTACTAAACCCTCATAACTATAATGTGAGTTGTACTATCCTTCTCTACATTCAAAAAAGAAGAAAACTGAGGTGAGGAGGACAAATAACTTGCCAATGTCAGAAATATCAGTAATTGTATGGCACCAGGATATAAACCCAGGTGTTCTGAGCTCCAGAGTCAAAGCTTCTAATTGCCCTTCTAAGCCACCTATCAGGTAAGCAAGATAGAGAGACTGAGTGCCACAAAGCTGGTGGTGGTTGAGTCCCCTTATGCCAGTGCAGAGGTTATTCTCCATAGGCGCATACAGTTTATGTGAGTAATGAACTAACTGCTTTGATGATGAATTAGCTAAATCCTAAACTCATTACAATATAATTATATTAAATTAGTGGATTATAAAAACACAAATGTTCTGCCATAGAAAATTGCACATATTTCATTTGGGTCAAGGATATCAGGGATCCTATTCCTATACATGGAGAATAAGAAATTAAGATTAAATGATTGTTAAAATAGGCAAGATTAATAAAAAATTCCAGATGTTCAGGCTAGTTTTAGAAAAGGCAGAGGAACCAGAGATCAAATTGCCAACATCCGATGGATCATTGAAAAAGCAAGAGAGTTCCAGAAAAACATCTATTTCTGCTTTACTGACTATGCCAAAGTCTTTGTGTGGATCACAAGAAACTATGGAAAATTCTGAAAGAGATGGGAATACCAGACCACCTGACCTGCCTCTTGAGAAACCTGTATGCAGGTCAGGAAGCAAGGGTTAGAACTAGACATGGAACAAATGACTGGTTCCAAATAGGAAAAGGAGTACATCAAGGCTGTATATTGTCACCCTGCTTATTTAACTTATATGCAGAGTACATCATGAGAAAGGCTGGGCTTGAGGAAGCACAAGCTGGAATCAAGATTGCCAGGAAAAATATCAATAACTTCAGATATGCAGATGACACCACCCTTATGGCAGAAAATGAAGAGGAACTAAAAAGCTTCTTGATGAAAGTGAAAGAGGAGAGTGAAAAAGTTAGCTTAAAGCTCAACATTCAGAAAATGAAGATCATGGCATCCAGTGTCATCACCTTATGGCAAATAGATGGGGAAACAGTGGAAACACTGGCTGACTTTATTTTTCTGAGCTCCAAAATCACTGCAGATGGTGATTGCAGCCATGAAATTAAAAGATGTTTACTCCTTGGAAGGAAAGTTATGATCAATCTAGACAGCATACTAAAAAACAGAGACATTACTTTGCCAAAAAGGTCCATCTAGTCAAAGGCTCGGAGAAGGCAATGGCACCCCACTCCAGTACTCTTGCTTGGCAAATCCCATGGACAGAGGAGCCTGGTAGGCTGCAGTCCATGGGATCGCTAAGAGCCGAACACGACTAAGCGACTTCCCTTTCACTTTTCACTTTCATGCATTGGAGAAAGACATGGCAACCCACTCCAGTGTTCTCCAGGCAAGGGACAGAGGAGCCTGGTGGGCTGCCATCTATGGGGTCACACGGAGTCGGACACGACTGAAGTGGCTTAGCAGCAGCAACAGTCAAAGGCTATGGTTTTACCAGTGGTCATATATGGATGTGAGAGTTGGACTATAAAGAAAGCTGAGTGTCGAAGAATTGATGCTTTTGAATGTGCTGGAGAAGACCCTTGAGAATCCCTTGGACTGCAAGGAGATCCAATCAGTCCATCCTAAAGCATATCAGTCCTGGGTGTTCATTGGAAGGACTGATGTTGAAGCTGAAACTCCAATACTTTGGCCACCTGATGCAAAGAGCTGACTCATTGGAAAAGACCCTGATGCTGGGAAAGATTGAAGGCAGGAGGAGAAGGGGACGACAGAGGATGAGATGGTTGGATGGCATCATCAACTCAGTGGACATGGGTTTGGGTGGAATCCGGGAGTTGCTGATGGACAGGGAGGCCTGGAGTGCTGCGATCATGGCGTCGCAAAGAGTTGACACAACTGAGCGACTGAACTGAACTGAACTGAGGCGGTTTTTTTGTTTGTTTGTTTGTTTGTTTTACTGTTTAGGTGGTTTGTTACCTAAATAATGAATATTTGGGCTATCAAAGATTATACTTTCTTAGCACTTACTAGTGCTTCTTTTATAAATCCATCCATGATTAAGGTTTAATACATTTCTTGGTTTGAAAAATGTCTTTAGAAGTATTCTGTAGAAAACAAGAAAGAAAATCCTCACAAAATTAATATCATTGAAATATCAAAAACAGAGATAATTACATGTTTAATGTTTAACTTAGTTTCAATTGAAGTACTTATCACACAGCTGGGTGTTATTAAGAACAAACTCTTATATTTGAGTCCATTTACTCTCTGGTGTACAACTTTAATTCTATTCTATTATATTTAAACACCAGTTGCGGAGTGGTTTTGAAGAATGAGTGTGAAGAACTACTTTACTATTAAATCTTATGCCATAAGACTATAGTTCTTATTTCAGAAATATAAAGCATATAAAAGAACCAGAAGCCTGCACTGAAGATACTATTTAGTCAGATTGATCCCTTCCATATCTATGTTGTTTCAGTTCAGTTCAGTTCAGTCGCTCAGTCGTGTCCGACTCTTTGCGACCCCACAGCATTCCAGGCCTCCCTGTCCATCACCAACTCCAAGAGTTCACCCAAACTCATGCCCATCAAGTCGGTGATGCCATCCAATCATCTCATTCTCTGTCGTCCCCTTCTCCTCCTGCCCCCAATCCCTCCCAGCATCAGAGTCTTTTCCAATGAGTCAACATTTTGCATGAGGTGACCAAAGAATTGGAGTTTCAGCTTTAGCATCAGTCCTTCCAAAGAAAACCCAGGACTGATCTCCTTTAGGATGGACTGGTTGGATCTCCTTGCAGTCCAAGGGACTATCAAGAGTTTTCTCCAACATCACAGTTCAAAAGCATCAATTCTTTGGCGCTCAGCCTTCTTCACAGTCCAACTTTCACATCCATACATGACCACTGGAAAAACCATAGCCTTGACTAGACAGACATTTGTTGGCAAAGTAATGTCTCTGCTTTTGAATATGCTATCTAGGTTGGTCATAACTTTCCTTCCAAGGAGTAAGTGTCTTTTAATTTCATGGCTGCAATCAGCATCTGCAGTGATTTTGGAGCTCAGAAAAATAGTCAGCCAGTGTTTCCACTGTTTCCCCATCTATTTCCCATGAAGTGATGGAAACAGATGCCATGATCTTCGTTTTCTGAATGTTGAGCTTTAAACCAAGCTTTTCCCTCTCCTCTTTTACTTTCATCAGAGGCTCTTTAGTTCTTCTTCACTTTCTGCCATAACGGTGGTGTCATCTGCATATCTGAGGTTATTGATATTTCTCCTGGCAACCTTGATTCTCAAGCCCAGCGTTTCTCATGATGTACTCTGCATATAAATTAAATAAGCAGGGTAACAATATACAGCCTTGATGTACTACTTTTCCTATTTGGAACCAGTCTGTTGTTCCATGTCTAGTTCTAAGCAAAAGACTAAGTGATATATTGAGGGATAATGTAATTATTATCATAATAAAATTATGTGGCATAACATTTGTTTTATTTTATTATAATTTTGAGTTTTAAAATCTCACTATGAAAATCAACCAATTTTAATAGTCCCTTGTTCCACATGAAATCAAATATTTTAATGAACATTATCTCTTATTTTAAAGAAGTACAAATTTTAGCAGGCTTCCCAGGTGGCTCAATGGTAAAGAATTAGCCTGCAATGCAGGAGACATGGGTTCAATCACTGGATAGGAAGATCCCCTGAGAAGGAAATGGCAACCCACTGCATTATTCTTGCCTAGGAAATCATTTAAACAGAGGAGACTGTTGGGCTACAGTCCACAGGGGTCACAAAGAGTTGAACACAGAGAGTTCAACTCACAAAGAGTTGAACTTAGCCAACATCAACACCAAAACAACAAAAATTATGGCACTACAGATCATAAGCAGGGCAGGAAAAAAATGTATTGAAGAGTAACTTCAATGACAAATGTAAATGTCAGGTTCTCAGAAAATTAAAGCATAATAACAAAATTAGAAAATGCAAGAAAGTGTTAGGCCTTATGCTGGAAACTACTCTGATGTATAAACAACTTGGCTGAATCAGACAAAAAACAATTGCTGTATCACATGCTAAGAAATAATGAAAGTAGGAAAAAAAATGGCTAAATTATAAAGCTTCTGAGAAAATTCAAATATTAATATATAGCAAAATTATTTACTTGGCACATGGCAGGCACACAATAGATATTTGTTAAATTAATAAACAAAGAAAGGCAATGCCAAAGAATGCTCAAACTACTGCACAATTGCACTCATCTCATGCGCTAGTAAAGTAATGCTCAAAATTCTCCAAGCCAGGCTTCAGCAATACGTGAACCATGAACTTCCAGATGTTCAAGCTGGTTTTAAAAAAGGGAGAGGAACCAGAGATCAAATTGCCAACATCTGCTGAATCATTGAAAAAGCAAGAGTTCCAGAAAAAACATCTATTTCTGCTTTACTAACTATGCCAAAGTCTTTGACTGTGTGGATCACAATAAACTGGAAAATTCTGAAAGAGATGGGCATACCAGACCACCTGACCGGCCTCTTGAAAAACCTGTATGCAGGTCAGGTAGCAAGAGTTAGAACTTGACATGGAACAAATGACTGGTTCCAAATAGGAAAAGGAGTACATCGAGGCTGTATATTGTCACCCTGTTTATTTAACTTATATGCAGAGTACATCATGAGAAACGCTGGGCTTGAGAATCAAGGTTGCCAGGAGAAATATCAATAACCTCAGATATGCAGATGACACCACCGTTATGGCAGAAAGTGAAGAGGAACTAAAAAGCCTCTTAATAAAAGTGAAAGAGGAGAGTGAAAAAGTTGGCTTAAAGCTCAACATTCAGAAAACTAAGATCATGGCACCTGTTCCCATCACTTCATGGCAAATAGGTGGGGAAACAGTGGAAACACTGGCTGACTTTATTTTTCTGAGCTCCAAAATCACTGCAGATGGTGATTGCAGCCATGAAATTAAAAGACACTTACTCCTTGGGAGGAAAGTTATGACCAACCTAGACAGCATATTAAAACGCAGAATCATTACTTTGCCAACAAAGGTCCATCTAGTCAAAGGCTATGGTTTTTCCAGTGGTTATGTATGGATGTGAGTTGGACTATAAAGAAAGCTGAGGGCCGAAGAATTGATGCTTTTGAACTGTTGTGTTGGAGAAGACCCTTGAGAGTCCCTTGGACTGTAAGGTCCATCATAAAGGAGGTCCTGGGTGTTCATTGGAAGGACTGATGTTGAAGCTGAAATTCCAATACTTTGGCCACCTGTTGCGAAGAGCTGACTTATTGGAAAAGACCCTGATTCTGGGAAAGATTGAGGGCAGGAGGAGAAGGAGACGACAGAGGAAGAGATAGTTGGATGGCATCATTGACTCATGGACATGGGTTTGGGGGGACTCTGGGAGTTGGTGATGGACAGGGAGGCCTGATGTGCTGTGGTTCATGGGGTTGCAAAGAGTCTGACACAACTGAGCAACTGAACTGCACTGAATAAACATGGAAGGTGGAAAAACACATAATTGTTTTTCTTTCAGTAACCATATACTCCAGGTGTGAGGGCTACAGATCAACTCCCAGAAACCTCAAAGGGACCTTTTATTACATTAGTGAATTTCTTGAGACAGGATGTATTGGTCAGTTTTGATGACCTCAGTCTAAATGCTTCAAGACTCTGAGTGCATCAGTCTCTCAGAAACCAGTTCTCACTAATCAAGATAATGGGATTACTTATAAACACCAGAACACTGAGGGATTCGTTTTTTTTTTTTTTTTAATTTAATTTTATTTTTAAACTTTACATAATTGTATTAGTTTTGCCAAATATCAAAATGAATCCGCCACAGGTATACACGTGTTCCCCATCCTGAACCCTCCTCCCTCCTCCCTCCCCATACCATCCCTCTGGGTCGTCCCAGTGCACCAGCCCCAAGCATCCAGTATCATGCATCGAACCTGGACTGGCAACTCGTTTCTTACATGATATTTTACATGTTTCAATGTCATTCTCCCAAATCTTCCCACCCTCTCCCTCTCCCACAGAGTCCATAAGACTGTTCTGTACATCAGTGTCTCTTTTGCTGTCTCGTACACCGGGTTATTGTTACTATCTTTCTAAATTCCATATATATGCGTTAGTATACTGTATTTATGTTTTTCCTTCTGGCTTACTTAACTCTGTATAATAGGCTCCATTTTCATCCACCTCATTAGAACTGATTCAAATGTATTCTTTTTAATGGCTGAGTAATACTCCATTGTGTATATGTACCATAGCTTTCTTTTATCTTTTTATTTTGTGTGTGTGTCTTTTTAAGGCACATGTTTCCCATTTATTTTTAAATTTTGAACATAATTGTTTTCCAAAATATTTTTGATAGTTATAGAATTTCTCCCCATGAAATAGCAGTTCCTGACCCTAAAATGCTACTCTTTTCTGTAAGAATGAATGTGCCCCCAAGGGATCTAGCGCATCATGCACTTTTCACAAGGCTGTGCAAGTACTAATAAATCAATCCTAGTGGGATTGAATATTCATTTGGTATGCACTGTAATTTTAATAGATATATAGAATACTCTTTCAACTTTGTCCTTTAATACTATAGGAGAGGAGAAAACATATACATGAATACTAAAAAAATCTGATCTTCTTCAGAAATCAAGACTATCAAATAACAGTTGTCCTTCAGAATCAAATATTTGACTGTTAGATGATTTTTTTTTCTTCATCCTTTCTTTCGAAAATGAAAGTCACTCAGTGATGTCCGACTCTTGAGATCCCATGGACTGTATGTAGCCCACCAGGCTCCTCTGTCCATGGAATTTTCCAGGCAAGAACACTGGAGTAGGTTGCCATTTCCTACTCCAAGGGATTCATTTTAAATGGCACATTTCATCACATAATCTTTGCATTCTTTCCCTATAGGTAGAGGTATATAGGAAACTAAATATAAACTGAAGGTTGATGAGTGGTCCTTGAAATACAATAAGGAGAGCTGGAAGAAGTAGCCTTTAAAGGTTTAGATCTATGACAGCCTGATATGTCCATTTTCCAAGGAGGATTATTTTTGCTTAGGGGACTGACAGTTGAGAACTACATCAATTAAAACATCATCTCTTGGATATTACCTCTAGAGTTTGCTACTACAGAGTTGAGTTTTTTTTTTTTTTTTGATTCAAATCACCATTCTCTTTCTGAATAACACTTTATTCATTAAATTTAATGAGTAACATGAGGACTGTTTGCCTCCTCACCCAACAAGTAGTTTGTTCCTATCTTTCCTATCTATCATCTCTTGCCTCTACAACTTGAACTTAAAGTATATCTCCACTGACTAAAACACATCTTGAGGAAACTCTTCTTACCCTTCTCAGATTACCACATCTATCTAAAAATGAATGTATTTCTGCCACTGTGCCATATGGAATCACTTGCTGTATTTGCCTAGCTACAGGTTTCTGCTTTTACTTGTAAGGACCCAAGTATTACAGGAGGGGAAAGAACACACACGTTTTAGGACTCATTGACATAAAAAATTCTTGCATCCTATAGACCTTTTTGAAATCCCAATAGCTTCATGACACAATAAAAAGAAAGCTTTCTCTCTCTGCCCTGCCACTGACATACAGGGAAGAAGGAGAAGAAAATTTGATGACTCTCTAACAGATTGATCAATATGTCTACTATTCTTCTTGGTTTAAATATCATCAATATACTAGACATCATATTAGGTTAGGAGTTAGGTTATCTAGAATGAGGTCTCTCTTATCCCTGTCAATAATTACTTATGCATGTTGGGCACATTATTTTATCTCATTTGTAAATGGGGCTGCACAGTTATCAGAAGTTCTTAATGCCTATGCTTGTTGCATTGATATAATCCTATGAGTATTTGTGGCTAATCAAAGTAATGATTCCTTTTGTTTGTTTTGTTTTTGTTTGCTTTTTTCTCCCCTTCCAGTTTTACTGAGATGTAATTGACATGCAGCACTGTATGTGTTTAAGGTGTACGGCATAATGATTTGACTTATGTACATCATGAAATGATTACCACAATAAGTTTAGTGAACATCCATCATTTCAAATAGATATAAAGTGAAAGATTAAGCAATGTTCTTCCTTATGATGAGAACTGTTAGAATTTAACAACTTCCATATATAGCATATGGCAATGTTAATTATATTTATCATTCTGTACATTACGTTCATGGGATTTCCCTATAGCTCGGATAGTAAAGAACCTGCCTGCAATGCAGGAGACCCAGGTTCGATCACTGGGTCACAAAGATCCCCTGGAGAAGGAAATGGCAATCTCCTCCAGTATTCTTGCCTGGAGAATCTCATGGACAAAGGAACTTGATGGGCTACAGTCCATGGGGTCGCAAAGAGTCAGACATGACTAAGGGACTAACATACACATTATATTATAGTACTTGTTTATCATACAAATGGATGTTTATACCTTTTGAGCATCTTCATCCAATGCCTTCTCTGCCAGGCCTCTGCCTCTGGTAAACACAAATCTGCTATCTTCTTTTATGGGTTTGTGTGTTCTTCAGTTGTAAATGACCTTCAATGCTATGCTAGTTCCTGATAGACAACATAGTGATTAAATATTTCTATATGTTTCAAAATCATCACCATGGTAAGACCAGTACCCTTGTCAACATACAAAGATGCTATATAATTATTGACTATATTCCCACATTGTATTTTTCATCCCTGTGACTCATTTATTTTGTAGCTGAAAGTTTGTATCAATTTATTTCCCTCAATTATTTCTCTCCTCCCACTCTGTCCCTTGTAGCAACCATTTGTTTGTTCTCTGAGTCTGTTTCTGTTTTATGTTTGTTCCTTTTTCTTTTCAGATTCTACATATAAGTAAAATTATTCAATATTTGCCTTTCTCTTATTTCACTTAGCATTATACCCTCTAGGCCCATCTGTATTGTTACAAATAGCAAGACAGCCATTTGTCTTGCTTTTTGACATCCAAGTAATAATCTATTATGTAAATAATAGCCAATTATATGTATCATATATATTTTATATCTACATATGTATGTAAAATCTTCTTTATACATTCACCTATTGATGGGCACTTATGTTGCTTTTACCTCCTTGCTATTGTATATAATACTTCAGTGAACATAGGGAGTGTGTATCTATTCTAATTAGCATTTTAGTTTTCTTTAACTCCTGATAAATACCCTGGAGTAGAATTGTTGGGGTCTGTGTGCTCAGTTGCTCAGTCATGTCCAACTCTTTGCAACCCGCTGGACTGTAGCCTGACAGGCTTCTCTGTCCATGGGATTTCCCAGGCAAGAATACTGGAGGGGGCTGCCATCTCGTACTACAGGGGATCTTTCCAATCCAGGGGTGGAACCTGTGTCTCTTGGGTCTCCTGCATTGGCAGGTGGATTCTTTATCAGTGCTCTACCAGGGAGGCCCTAAGATTGGAGTACATGGTAGCTCTATTTTTATTTTTTGAAGAATTTCCAAACTGTTTTCCATAGTGGCTGCACAAATTCACATTCTCACTAACAGTGCACAGAGGTACTTTTTTCTTCACATCCTCACCAACACTTATTGCTGCCATTCTGACAAGCATGAGGTGATATGTCATTGAGTTTTTTATTTGCATTTTCCTGATGATTAGTGATGTTGAGCCCAACATTACGTGCCATCTATGTGTCTTATTTGGAAAAATGTCTATTTTTAAAAATCAGGTTGCTTGCTTTTTGATATTGAGTTGTATGAGTTCTTTGTATATTACAGATATAATCTTGTAAGGGGTTACCCTCACTGGATATATCATTTGCAAATATCTTCTCCCATTCTGTAGATGGCTTTTCATTTTGTTGATAGTTTTCTTTGCTGTGCAAGAGCTTTTTAATTTGATGTAGTTCCATTTGTTTATTTTTGCTTTTATTTCCCTTGTCTGAGTAGATGTATCCCAAAAGATAATATTCTAAGACTGATACACATTAAAATGTATACTATCTGTTTACTTCTAGAAGTTTTATGGTTTCAACTGTTATATTTTATGTCTTTGATAGATTTTATTTTTATATATGGTGTGAGAAAGGAGTCCAGTTTTGATTCTTTTGCATGCAGCTGTTCAGTTTTCCCAGCACCATTTATGGAAGAGGCTGTCTCTTCCATGATACCTCTTTTGTGTGGTGGGTTTAATTGCTCATTTAAGTGTAGGTTCATTTGTGCTCTGGGAGCACCCTCTATGTGGACTGTGTCATTCTGTTGCGGCTGGCTGACTTCTGAGGACCCTCTTGAAAGCATAATGGGCCCCAATCTGGTTGGTTGCCAAGCCCTGCCTTGTGCAGAGGCTGCCAGCCTTTGCAATTTTAATTGTCCTTCCCTTTGTGGGTCTTCACCCAAGACTATGTGTTTTGATTATACTGCATCTCCGTCCTCCTGCCACCTCATTGTGGATCCTTTTGCTTGTTTAATTGTATAAGATCTTTTCTGCCAGTCTTCAGGTCAATCTCATCAATAGTTGCTCTGTAAATGTTGCAATGTTGGCATAGCCCTGGGAGGAAGTGAGCTCAGGGTCTTTCTATGTTTTGACCACTCCTGTAAAGTAGAGGTTCTGGAAAGGGTAGTGATTATGTAGGACACAAACCATGGGGAATAGAAAAATGCCTGCTAGATTTTCAGTATAAAGAGGAAACACATATATTTTGGTCAACCCCTAACTGAAGGAGGCTGGAAAAGATTTCAGACATTTTTCAAATGCTAGCAGTTTCTAGAAATTTTTTAAGTCACAGAATTCATGATTTTTTCATATCTGAGAGCGAAAGAAAAATATACACAAGTGAATATCAGGAATTAATATGAAATAGCAATTTGTGGTAGGCATTGGTCTCTCCATCTTTCCCCCTATATTACACTTCTGCCTAAATACTTCTGAATACAGAAATGATTGTTTGATATGACATCATTTTATAACTCATGGTTAAAATATGTGGTGTGTGCTTAGTCACTCAGTTGTGTCCATAGTATGATAAAATCCATGTGTAATGATTTGAAATCAAATTAATTTGAATTAAAATTCCATTGAAAAGATTAATATTTTCCTTAAAGTGTTCCCATTTTTATGTAAAATAACTGAATTTATACACAGAAACAATTGCTTGGGAAATAAATAGGCATTTACTTATGTCTCTGGCCAGAAAGAATTAGAAAAGATTTCCTTTGTGACACTTAATAACTGATTTCAAACAAGGAAGAGAGAATCACATGTGAGGTAGTATGGAGTTAAAATCATAAAGCAAGTATTTTCCAGTTTTATTATAGCAAAGATTAGTTATTAACATCTTTTGACGTCAGTATATGCATTATAAAGTACAGAAGAATTAATGAGTACACACAGAAATGTGATAATTTTTCAATTGTTATAATATTAATAATGTGTGTGAAGTGATGCTTGGCAAACAGGCAACCAAAATAGGAGGGTGATCCTTTCTCTTCTTCCTTTTTCTCCTCTACTGCTTCTCCTCCTCATTCTTTTCTGTGCATCCTCCATGGTATTCTTTTTTTTTTTTTTTCAGTTCAGTTCATTTTTATTAGCATATCTGAGCTAGGTTTTAATCCATTAACTATATGATGTATATGTAATTTGGGAACAATTTTTATTTTTTATTTATTTATTTATTTTTGCCTTTCTAAAGTTATGTCCAACCTAGATAGCATATTGAAAAGCAGAGACATTACTTTGCCAACAAAGGTCCGTCTAGTCAAGGCTATGGTTTTTCCTGCGGTCATGTATGGATGTGAGAGTTGGACTGTGAAGAAGGCTGAGCGCCAAAGAATTGATGCTTTTGAACTGTGGTGTTGGAGAAGACTCTTGAGAGTCCCTTGGACTGCAAGGAGATCCAACCAGTCCATTCTGAAGGAGATCAGCCCTGGGATTTCTTTGGAAGGAATGATGCTAAAGCTGAAACTCCAGTACTTTGGCCACCTCATGCGAAGAGTTGACTCATTGGAAAAGACTCTGATGCTGGGAGGGTCTGGGGGCAGGAGGAGAAGGGGATGACAGAGGATGAGATGGCTGGATGGCATCACTTACTCGATGGATGTGAGTCTGAGTGAACTCCGGGAGTTGGTGATGGACAGGGAGGCCTGGCGTGCTGTGATTCATGGGGTCGCAAAGAGTCAGACACGACTGAGTGACTGAACTGAACTGAACTGAATGTCTAATACACCATACTGGGAGTTTTGGTGGGAGGAAGAAATTGCTTAAACTCTAATACATGCCATACATCTCTATACATGGGCCAGCTCAATAGAATATGATGGTTCTAATTAAACTGAGTAGTCCTATTTAGAGAAATAATTTTTAAAAACAGAAGAATGAAAAGTGTATTGCATCATTGACCTGTATGTATGAAAATATCTTTATTCTCAAATTAGGTCCTCTTTATGACAGTCTATTTCCTGGTGATAACATAAAAAATCTTTCTATCACCCAGAATTAAAGCTTCAGGATATATATATACATAAATATTTCCCTTTACTTCAGCTCACTCAATCACATGAAAGCTTGGAAGAATTAATGTGAATTATATTTATTTTTTCATTTCAGGTTCTACTGCTGCTAAGTCACTTCAGTCGTGTCCGACTCTGTGGGACCCCATAGACAGCAGCCCACCAGGCTTCCCTATCCCTGGGATTCTCCAGGCAAGAACACTGGAATGGGTTGCCATTTCCTTCTCCAATGCATGAAAGTGAAAAGTGAAAGTGAAGTCGCTCAGTCGTGTCTGACTCTTAGCGACCCCATGGACTGCAGCCTACCAGGCTCCTCTGTCCATGGGATTTTCCAGGCAAGAGTACTGGAGTGGGGTGCCATTGCCTTCTCCTCAGGTTCTACAGCTCCTGTTGAATTTCTAGCATTCATTTTCTCTCACTGTTACAGCAGCTTCCTAAATATGTTTTGCTTTAATAGGCACTGACATCCTCACTTCATATCCTTTTGAGGGATAAATCAGAACCAGACAAAAATTCAAATGATAGATTGATAACTGATTAAAAGATCAGACATAAAGGCTGCTAAATAATTAATTAGGGCTTTCTGCATGCTAAAAATATTCTTTTTTAATATTTGAAGAAATTGGAAGATCTTAGGCTCTTGCTTTCCTTTATCAATATTCACAGCATATTCCAAGTTCTACTTATTTTAATAGTGTCACAAAGGTGGAAAGTGAAAAGATGTTATTTTGCTGGATAACTGGATGAATAAATAAAAGTAAAATTACATTATATATATAGCATTTCTTAG
The DNA here is from genome assembly GCF_002263795.3 of Bos taurus. Taxonomy (NCBI): domain Eukaryota; kingdom Metazoa; phylum Chordata; class Mammalia; order Artiodactyla; family Bovidae; genus Bos; species Bos taurus. The sequence continues at coordinate 58,770,105 of NC_037331.1, forward strand.
ATTTCAATAGCAGCAGGTGTTTATAGCTAAAATATGCACCTAATTCCCAAGGGTTTGAAATCATTCACATATTTAGAATTTTAATTTTATATTCTATTTACTTCCAAAAACTATGAAAAAATAACATCTATCATGAGTTTTCAAAAATAATAAATTATGTACTGAATAGGAATAATTTGGTTAGCATCACCAGAGTGACTAGTTCAATCAAACTTGTATTTTAGACACAGTAACAACATCTACTATGTATTGGGTTCTTAGCTATAACAATGCATAAGATAGTCTTTGCCCTCTAATTTCCATGGTGTAGTTCAGGAGAGAGACAGATATAATCATTGTAATGCAGTTATTAGCACATGTATTAGTGTTAACCACAAAAGAAACCATTCAGAATCTCAGTGTCTTAACAAATGAGAAACTATTTCTTGCCCACAGGTTCCGTTGATCTAGCCTTGGATGGGTTTAGCAGCGCTGCTTCAGGCTTTGGAGCATCTGGGCCTGTCTCCAAACTGTGGACTGGAATGTAATCTGTTTTATATTTCTCCCATTATCCTTTTGCTAGTGGCTGCTTGGGCAAATTCTTTTCATGGGGAATTATACTAGTGTAGCAGAACAAGCCAACCTATCCTGGCACGTTAAAAGCCTTGGTTTATTTAAAATCTGTCGTACACCATTTATCACTGACCAGAGTGAGTCATATGGTTAAGCTCATGCAGCAGTGAATGCATGCAAACCTCAAGAATGAAAACGATTTGAGTACGTAGCTGCCAAACAATAGCCCAGTTCATCACAGCACTATTTGGAAATGAAACTCTTAAGTTAGCTGATAGTCTGAGGCTGGGCTTTACTGTATAGTCAAGGGTAACTTTTGAATGCACTTGTCTTTCTTTCTCCCAAACTATCTCTCCTGCCTTGGCTTCTGCTTTAAATGACAAGAATGAATAATAATCAGATGGGGGCTGACTCTAGGACACTGATTAAGCTCCAATTTTGGTGTGCATTTTGGTAGACACTAGATGTGGCTCTCACTCACTGATACTTTACCTTGTCCAGCCTAGCTACATGTTGCCTTCTTATACTCTTGTATTTCTTTGCCCTTATAAAAATGATTCAGAATGAGGTAGTTAATAGTAAGATAGGTCACCTTATTTATCCTCTCATCATTCACTGAATATGACCATGGTTAAGGCTCAACAGATGTCTGATGTTAAGAGCTTTGAATTTGATGTTGGAGAAGAAAGAACTTGCACCTTCTCCACTGGCAAATGCCTATGCAAGTTTAAAACAAAGCACCAAAGTTAAACAGGCAAGGACAATTTTACTCAAGACTATTGCAACAAGGAGAGAGATTGACCTCAATTCCACTAAAAAAAAATGGTTGGAGAGATTTTAGGACCTAAAATCTTAGGGCATCTTTGTTTGCTAATTGAGTTTACCCCCCCCCCAAAAAAATTAAACTTTCCCTTATCTTTATGACGGGAGGTAGTTTTACAACCTTGATCAGAACCCACTGAAGTTAAGTAGACCCCATCCCATAGAGACTGGTAGAGAGGGGCACACATTCCTTGATAATTACATTTCTATGAAAGGACTCCCAAGTCCTTAAAAAAGATATTCCCAGGAATTTCTTGAGTCTTAAAACTATTAGAAAGAGGCTTTTAAAGAGATTCATATTCATTTCAAAGCAGCAGAGCAAAATTGGGAATTATAGGTTTTCTAAAGTAAATGCTGTAAGGAAAGAAAGGTCAGGGACCTATAGTCAGGAAAAAAATCTAAAATGTAGTCTAACTGCTGCTGCTGCTGCTACTGCTGGAGGGGAGCACTAAGGACATCTTGGTCAAACCACAAGCTTGGATCAAAAGATTCTAGTACTAGGGTCTCAGGCCAAAGCCCAGCTGTAAAGCAGTAACTTTTTGACATTTGTTATTTTTGCTCTTGAGTATATCTCCTTCAAGCAACTTATGAGAAAGAAGGTGACTATGACAAAATAAGATTCAGTTGTGTCCAGGTGTTGTGGCTTTATGATCATCTTAATATATAAACAAAACTCCTTCTTTCCTTGAATATTTTTTAAGTAGATGAGAGACAAGCCCATTTCTCTTTTATATTATGTACAAAAATGATTATTGAGTAGTGTAGAGAACAGACCCTGGAGGCAAGAGAATCCTTAGGAGAGAAAAAGAACTTTTACTAAAATAGTAAGAATTGTGGACAGAAAGAAAATAGCATTTAAAAAATGATGAAACTAATCATATTAATAAAGAAGCTGGTTTAATGCAATACCAAATGCAGAAGACCTAGGTTTGATCCCTGGGTTGGGAAAATCCCCTGGAGAAGGGAAAGGCTATCCACTCCAGTATTCTGGCCTAGAGAATTCCGTGAACTGTATAGTTCATGCGATCGCAAAGAGTCGGACATGACCGAGCCACTTTCACTTTAGGAGGCTTCCCTGGTGGTTCGAGATGGTAAAGCATCTGCCTTCAATGCGGGAGACCGGGGTCGGGAAGATCCCCTGGAGAAAGAAATGGCAACCCACTGCAGTACTCTTTCCTGGAAAATCCTATGGACAGAGGAACCTGGTAGGCTATAGTCCATGGGGTAGCAAAGAGTTGGACACAACTGAGCGACTTCACTTTCAAGGCTTTCAAGTGTTTAATGTGGGTGGCTAGGAGAAAGGTTGTTAATTCTTTTATACTTGGTAGCAATAAATTACCTTGCAAAGATCTGTTACCACTTGTTACCCAAAATGATAATATCTTAAGGATGTGCACAGTCCCTCAGTTGTGTCCGATTCTTTGCAACCCCATGGACTGTAGCCTGCCAGGCCCCTCTGTGCATGGGATTTTCTAGGCAAGAATACTAAGGTGGGTTGTCGTTTCCTCCTTCAGAGGATCTTCCAGACACAGGGATCAAACCCATGTCTCCTGCATCTCCTGCATTGGCAAGCAAATTCTTTAACACTGAGCCACCTGGGAAGCTCCATCTTAAGGATGGCAGAGACTATTAGGGGTCACCAACTGAATAGGTCACTAATGCAGAAATTCCTTCCGTAGCATCATAAAGATAATTTTTCTTTCTGTGCTGTTGTTTTTCAGTTGATGGGAAAATTACTTCTTCTTATTGCTTCCTGTTAACAAATGGGTTTAAATTTTAGATGCTTAAATGTTACGATCATATGAACTTTTCTATACTTTTTACAAATTTTACTGGAGTATAGTTGCTTTCCATTGCTGTGTCAGTTTTTGCTGTACAGAAAAGTGAATCAGACATACTTATATGTATACCCCTTCTTTTTTGGATTTCCTTCCCATTTACGTCACCACAGAGCATCAAGTAGAGTTCCTGTGCCATATAGTCGGTTCTCATTAGTCATATATTTTATACAACATAGTACATATACGTCAATCCCATTCTCCCAATTCATTCTATTCATCATATGACAACATTTCTAGAATTCCGACTACCAGCCTAGATCTTCTTCTATATATACTTCACTTTTTTTTTAATGAGACTTCTGAAACTAAAATGCTGAAACCAAATACGTTAATTTAGAACTAGCTGAGGCTTTCCCCTTCTAAATTAAACTGCTGGTCTTAGGTTTAAGTCAACTATAATTCTGAAACAATTTTTCACATATTACAAATCTTTTTTATTTTATTTTTAAACTTTACAATATTGTATTGGTTTTGCCAAATATCGAAATGAATCCACCACAGGTATACATGTGTTCCCCATCCTGAACCCTCCTCCCTCCTCCCTCCCCATACCATCCCTCTGGGTCGTCCCAGTGCACCAGCCCCAAGCATCCAGTATCCTGCATCGAACCTGGACTGGCAACTCGTTTCATATATGATATTATATGTATTTCAATGCCATTCTCCCAAATCATCCCACCCTCTCCCTCTCCCACAGAGTCCAAAAGACTCTTCTATACATCAGTGTCTCCTTTGCTATCTCGTATACAGGGTTATTGTTACCATCTTTCTAAATTCCATATATATGCATAAGTATACTGTATTGGTGTTTTTCTTTCTGGCTTACTTCACTCTGTATACTAGGCTCCAGTTTCATCTACCTCATTAGAATAGATACAAATCTTTTTTGCAGAAACTCATAGCAGATTAAAATATATATATATATATATATATATATATATATATATATATATATATTCGTGTCAGTGAACATTCCCTTTATTTTGGTTTGAAATGACTTATCTATGATCTCTTTTGAAGGTTTAATGTTCTATAGATGAAACCTCATGTTTGTTTTCATTTTAATGCTGGTTTGTTTCCTCATCCTCCCTTGTGATATTCTATTGGCCTAACTGGCATCTTTGATTCTGTAAAAGCTGCTCAAAACATTTTTAATTCCAGATTTTATTGTTTTGTTCATCTTATTTACTAATTTTCATCCTCTCCAGCAAGCCATGTGTAGACTGCCATTTGTCAATTTATTTCACATCTTTCTTTAAGCAGGTGATGGCTTGGATTTATAATACTGTGCTTATTTATTAACAAACACAGATCCCGCAGGCTGTCCATATGAGTATATTTTCCGAGATTTTAGATAAATGTATTTTTTTCCTCTTCCTCCTCTAAATGACTATAGAGTTTTTAAGTCCTTTGGAAGTTTCCGAGAGAGCTGTCTTTTGCTAATTTAAACACCTTGTCATTCATACATGCAAATTATGTACCTACCACAAAATGCTAGGCATTGGCAAAAAAAGATAATGAGGAACAGACTTTATAGGAGTTCATATCTTAACAAGACACAAGAAGTTAAACATATAATAGCAAGGTCATACGGTAAATGTTACAAAGAGACACACAGGGAGAGAACAAAGGTGTCAACAAAGACTTCTCAGCAGAGGAAGCCCTTGCTTTTGAAAAACAAGGAGTCTGTCAGTCTCTGGAAGATAGAACTTTTCAGGCAAGCTAATCTGCCTAAGTGTTACCTTTTTCAAGCAGCAATCTACAAACTTCTAAGACAATATTCAAATTGCTTGTTTTTATTTTGTCATAATGTCTCTAGCCCATCTCCCTGATTGTCTATTTCTTACAGTTAAACAATAAATCAGGAATTTTATATATTTTGCTGAATGCATTCACTTTATTTTATATCACCTAATTCCAAATATCATAAAAAATGCCTATTGTCAACTAAAAAGATGCACAACTTGAGAGTTGTGAATTAAGTTTTATTTGAGGCAAAATGAGGACTGCAGCCCAGGGGGCAGAACTTCAGATAGCTCTGAGAGACTGTTCCAAAGAGACAGTCAGGGAAGGTTAATATGTAAGATTTCGGTGAAGGGGGAGTTCAGTGCACTCAAGTCCTCACCTTACAAGAGGTTCTCTGCTAGTCATTAGGATCTGATGTTATCATGAAGGGATTTAGTGCTGTTCTAGATATGAGGAGAGGCAAGGATTGTGATCATAAAATCTATTCCTGAAAATATCCAACTATCTAAAGACCTGTCAAAGACCTGTCCCAGCAGATTCCCTGGAGCACAGAACGCCTCACTTCACCCTGAGCTCCCTCAGAGGGTGCTGAAGGTCAGCAGCTGCAGTAGCACAAGATTTAATCTCCACAGAGGCAGATGGCAAATGCCCTAGTTGTCCAGTCATTAGCAATGCTCTTGGCAACTGCCAATTTGTGGTTCAGTTCAGTTCAATTCAGTCGCTCAGTCATGTCCGACTCTTTGCAACCCCATGAACTGCAGCACACCAAGCATCCCTGTCCATCACCAACTCCCGGAGTTCACTCAGACTCACGTCCATTGAGTAAGTAATGCAATCCAGCCATCTCATCCTCTGTCGTCCCCTTCTCCTCCTGCCCCCAATCCCTCCCAGCATCAGAGTCTTTTCCAATGAGTCAACTCTTTGCATGAGGTGGCCAAAGTACTGGAGTTTCAGCTTTAGCATCATTCCTTCCAAAGAAATCCCAGGGCTGATCTCCTTCAGAATGGACTGGTTGGATCTCCTTGCAGTCCAAGGGATTCTCAAGAGTCTTCTCCAACACCACAGTTCAAAAGCATCAATTCTTCGGTGCTCAGCTTTCTTCACAGTCCAACTCTCGCATCCATACATGACCACTGGAAAAATCATAGCCTTGACTAGATGAACTTTTGTTTGCAAAGTAATGTCTCTGCTTTTGAATATGCTATCTAGGTTGTTCGTAACTTTCCTTCCAAGGAGTAAGCGTCTTTTAATTTCATGGCTTGCAGTCACCATCTGTAGTGATTTTGGAGCCCCCAAAAATAAAGTCTGACACTGTTTCCACTGTTTCCCCATCTATTTCCCATGAAGTGATGGAACTGGATGCCATGATCTTCGTTTTCTGAATGTTGAGCTTTAAGCCAACTTTTTCACTCTCCTCTTTCATCTTTCATCAAGGAGCTTTTTAGTTCCTCTTCACTTTCTGCCATAAGGGTAGTGTCATCTGCATATCTGAGGTTATTGATATTTCTCCCGGCAATCTTGATCCAGCTTGTGCTTCTTCCAGTCCAGCGTTTCTCATGATGTACTCTGCATATAAGTTAAATAAGCAGGGTGGCAATATACAGCCTTGACGTACTCCTTTTCCTATTTGGAACCAGTCTTTTGTTCCATGTCCAGTTCTAACTGTTGCTTCCTGATCTGCATACAAATTTCTCAAGAGGCAGGTCAGGTGGTCTTCTATTCCCATCTCTTTCAGAATTTTCCACAGTTTATTGTGATCCACACAGTCAAAGGCTTTGGTATAGTCAATAAGGCAGAAATAGATGTTTTTCTGGAACTCTTGCTTTTTCCATGATCCTGCGGATGTTGGCAATTTGATCTCTGGTTCCTCTGCCTTTTCTAAAACCAGCTTGAACATCAGGAAGTTCACAGTTCATATATTGCTGAAGGCTGGCTTGGAGAATTTTGAGCATTACTTTACTAGCATGTGAGATGAGTGAAACTGTGCGGTAGTTTGAGCATTCTTTTCCATTGCCTTTCTTTGGGATTGGAACGAAAACTGACCTTTTCCAGTCCTGTGGCCACTGCTGAGTTTTCCAAATTTGCTGGCATATTGAGTGCAGCACTTTCACAGCATCATCTTTCAGGATTTGAAATAGCTCAACTGGAATTCCATCACCTCCACTAGCTTTGTTCATAGTGATGCTTTCTAAGGCCCACTTGACTTCACATTCCAGGATGTCTGGCTCTAGGGCAGTGAGCACACCACAATCGTGACTATTTGGGTCATGAAAATCTTTTTGGTACAGTTCTTCTGTGTATTCTTGCCACCTCTTCTTAATATCTTTTGCTTCTGTTAGGTCCATACCATTTCTGTCTTTTATCGAGCACACCTTTGCATGGAATATTCCCTTGGTGTCTCTAATTTTCTTGAAGAGATCTCTAGTCTTTCCCATTCTGTTGTTTTCCTCTATTTCTCTGCATTTATTGCTGAAGAAGGCTTTCTTATCTCTTCTTGCTGTTCTTTGGAACTCTGCATTCGATGTTTATATCTTTCCTTTTCTCTTTTGCTTTTTGCTTCTCTTCTTTTCACAGCTATTTGTAAGCCCTCCCAGACAGCCATTTTGCTTTTTTGCTTTTCTTTTCCATGGGGATGGTCTTGATCCCTGTCTCCTGTATAATGTTATGAACCTCAGTCCATAGTTCATCAGGCACTCTATCTGTCAGATCTAGTCCCTTAAATCTATTTCTCACTTCCACTGTATAATCATACGTGATATGATTTAGGTCATACCTGAATGGTCTAGTGGTTTTCCCTACTTTCTTCAATTTAATTCTGAATTTGGCAATAAGGAGTTCATGATCTGAGCCACAGTCAGCTCCTGGTCTTGTTTTTTTTTTTTTTGACTGTAGATAGCTTCTCCATCTTTGGCTGCAAAGAATATAATCAATATGCCTTGCAGATACATTGATTTTGAGAACCACACATGGATGACAATACCATTTTGGGAACCAGGGACTCCAGCAGAGAGGCCATAGGACTCTGTTGAGCAAAAAGTGCCTGAAGATAGATGTATCGAGTAAGGTAAAAAGAACAAATTTCACTTTACTCAAGTTATTCCTCCTCTATTATGGGGCACAGTTCAGTGTGAAGAGAGCATAGAATTGATAGTTGCCAGCGGCTGAAGGGTTGGGAATATTGGAAGATGTTAATTAGAAGGTACGGAGTTTCAGCTATAACAAATAAGTTATAGAGATCTAATGTACAGCATGACTGCCGCTGCTGCTGCTAAGTCACTTCAGTCGTGTCTGACTCTGTGCAACCCCATAGATGGAAGCCCACCAGGCTCCCCTGTCCCTTGGATTCTCCAGGCAAGAACACTGGAGTGGGTTGCCATTTCCTTCTCCAGTGCATGAAAGTGAAAAGTGAAAGTGAAGTCGGTCAGTCACGTCCGACTCTTAGCGACCCCATGGACAGCAGCCCACCAGGCTCCTCTGTCCATGGGATTTTCCAGGCAAGAGTACTGGAGTGGGGTGCCATTGCCTTCTCCGGTACAGCATGGCAGGAAGAGTTAATAATAGTTAGTATACTTGAATTTGCAAAGAGAGTAAGACTTTATTGTTCTCCCCCGTCACACAAAATGGTAACTATATCAAGTGACTGATATGTTAATTAGCTTGATTGTTACAATAATTTCACAGTGTATACATATATCAAAATATCATGTTGTATGTCTTAAAAGCATACACATTAAATGTAAATTATACATCAGTAAAGCTGGAGGGGACAAGGAAGGAGGTAAAGACACTTCAAAAACTGTATTTCCTATTTTTTTTTTAATAAATATTTCCAAAGGACTTATTCTCCTCTTGAACGTTTTTGTGGAGGTATGTATTTCTTTTCTTTTTAATTCAGCCATTTCTTTATGGATGTATCATGTCTGTGAAGCTGAATCTACTTAACTGACTTGTTAACATACACATTGCAAGCAAAGGATGCCAGTATATTAGAATTAAAAAGCTTGCCTTTGAATTTTCATGACAAAACAAAAGCCACAAGAAAGCAACATCAGCAGAACATACAAAAGTAGCAAGAAAAGAATTGCCAATCATTCCATAACCTTAAGAAAATTTACTCATTGGAAATAAAAGAAAATTCACCCTTAGTCTTGAAAGGAAAGAACAGTGCTCAAATTTGGTCCCCCGTTGGAATGAATGCTTTCTTGACAGAGTAACAAATGAAAATTGGATCAGGGACACATTTTCAATGAAAAAGATACACTGCCAGATGGCTTCTTGGCAAAGGAAAGGGAAGAGTTGATTAAACTGTCATGTGATGACTTCAGATTCAGCAAAGTGCCGCTTAACAACTTCTTGTTGAGAAGGATAAAGGAGGACATTCAGGTACGGTGTATGGTTTTGATATTATTAAGGTGTAAGATCACTTTGTTGTTTCATTGGTTTTCTGCCATTGCTTTCAATATGGAAAAACACAAAATGAATCTCAACTGAGAACAAATTGAATAGAACCTGAGTTTCTCCAGAACTAATTCTTTGAAATCTTGGTGCCAAACACTGCTTATAAAGCACATTTTACTTTTCAAGAAAAAAAATATAGTGTGCGTGTTTATTTACAGACACTGCTGTTTCAAGGTGAATTAGGGTTTTGCTCCCCTTATCGTACCAGACAAAAAAAAATGGGGATACCATAAAACTTGTACCATCATGCAAACATGTCCCCTATGGACTTGTTATCCTTGCTTGTCTGTCCTCTCTCTCCTTTCTTTCAAATTTTCATTGGAGTATGGTTGATTTACAGTTTTGTGTTAGTTTCAAGTGTACAGCAGAGTGAGTTAGTTATTCCCCTTTCTTTAAATAGACCACTAGTTTGCTGTCATACCTATCCTGGCCCCATATGCAGGAGTTGTCAATTAAAAGGTTTCCAACTCACCTAGTTGGGAGGGCCAACAGTGATAAGCTGTATCCTTGGATTCCGCACTTGGTCCAGGGGTGGGCATATAACTCAAGCAGGGGAGTTAACATCAATTTTGGAACTGCTATGGATGCTCGGAGAGAATTTCTTTCCTCCTGATGCTAGTCAATTCCTGCCCACATAGGAGAGCCTGCCTGAGAAAAAAAATTAAAAGGCAAAAAGTACAGACAAAAATGGAAAAAGAGAGACATAGTTCTGAGGGAATTGTATCCATACCAGGTGCCTGTCTTGCTTAAAACCACCTCTCATCTTATAATTTTTAATTATAGAAGTCACTAATATTTTTTGATGATTATGGAATTTTTTCATTAAAAAAAATTGTCTTGACTAATACATTAAGGATCTGTGTTTGAGAGGTGAATCACCTGCATATTTGTTCAGAGAAAAAAGGATACATTTTGAATAGTGCCAAATTGGGTCTTTTTATTACCAATTTTTTTTTCCTAAGAGTGTCATTTGGCTTTTCCCCACATCCCCCGAACCCCCACCACCCAGGTATTTTGTTTTCATTTGAAGCTTTTGTGTTTCTAGTCTTGTTTAAGAAAAATCTTACTCACCCCCTTCATCTATAGATTTCTGCTCTTATTATTATTTTCAAATTACTGACTTTTAACTCTTTGATTCATTGAAATTTAGTATTTTATGATGTAATTCATACTTGCTAGACAAGACAATATTTTGTTTATTCTAGGTAGAGAGCCAACTATACCACCATGATTTATTAAATAAACTACCCTTTTCCCATTCATTTAAAGCAGCACACTGTCACACAGCTTTTTCATATTTCACTTAGATTCTTTTATGAACTTTTATTTATAGAACTGTAAATTATTTCTACTCCAGGTTTATACTGTACTAATTATAGTTTACTTATAGTAAGTTATAAATACACTGGATTACTATTAATCCCCACTCAATATTCATTAAAAAATATGAATATGAAAGAATACAAAATTGGTAAATTATTTTCACCCCCTAGAAATACTAAAACTGGGCAAAAATCACTCTGAAAACTACTAGCAATAAATGGAAAAGACTATTTATGAAAAGCTTCCAAAAAACTGAATAAAATCTATTTTTTTCCCAAGAACCTGGTCTCATACCCACTCCCAGGTTGGCGCTGACCATGTAGAGTAGGAACTTCACTGCATGGGAAGTGCTGCCATGACCTGTGGCAGAGGTGGAAAGCACAAGATGAAGGGCAACATCAGTAAAGTAGAACATTCAATAAGAAATACTCAAGAAAAGCCTTCGGCTCAGCTGTAAATTTAGTCCCAATTGAGGTTATCAATGGACCTGCCACTTAATTTACAGGGAAATCATAGGAATGCAAGAGCATAATAAGAGTGAAACTTTTATAAACTATTAATTATTAAATTAAAAATTAACAGTTAAAAAAAATTAAACTGAATTCATACCTGGCTTCCAAGCACACTAAGCGCACAGGCAGGGGAGCCCCAAGGGGTCATGGTTCAAAGCAAATGCCAAAAGACTTGAAAGCTACCTGAACTTTACATATGTTCCCTAACTGAACACATCAATCTGCATATGGTAGACATCGTATGGGGTCACAATATTCAAGCACAAACACTAATCAATCATTGGCTGACCAGTGGGGTATGTGGAGAAAGGAGCAACCCCAGGAAGTCAAGGAGGTTGAAAAAAATAAGAAAATAAAATAACTGAGCAAAGATATCAACTACTGCACAATCTATGGTACATACAAGACCTAACATGTCCAGTTTTCAACAAAAGACCATGAGGCAAACAAAGAAACAGAATATGTGACCAACTCAAGAATAAAGCAGTCAGTAGAAACTGTTTCTGATTGGGTGTAGATATTGATATAACCAAGACTTCAAAGAACACATTGTATGTTCAATAATTAATAGAAGACATACTTTAAGGTTTTATATGTTCAATGAATCAACATTTAAAGGAATCTCGTAAGAAAATAGAAACTTTAAAAGGAACCAAATGGATAACCTAAAATCAAAAAGTACTATAACCAATATGCAAATAGATTAGCCCAACATCATATTTTAAATAGCAGAAGAGATAACCATCAAACTTGAAGATGAATCCATTTAATTTATCCAGTCTGAAGACAGAAAAGAGAATAGAGTTTTAAAAACCTATGGAATGACATGAAACGTATCAACACGTATGTAACGGGAGTCCCAGAAGTAAAGGAGAGAAAACTATACAGAACCAAGAAGCTGAAAATACTTCACATGGGACAGAGAGAGACTTACATCTGAGCACATAATAGACTGCTAAAAGACAAATTGATAAAAAAATTGAAAGCAGCAAGAGAAAAATGACTAATTATATACCAGGAAACAACAACATGATTAATGGCTTGCTTCTCATCAGAAACAATGGAATCCAGAAGGCAACAAGATGTGTTTTCCAAAGTGCTGAGGGAAAAAATGAAAACCTGTCAACCAAGAATGTATATGTAATAAAACTCCCATCAAAAATAAAGGAAAATAAAGACATTCAGAGATAAACAAAGATTAAGTGAATTCATTCCTACCAGAAATGCCTTAAAATATATTAAAGTCTTTCAGTCTTAAGATATGTGACATCAGATGATAACTCAGATCTACAAGAAAAAATAAACAGCGTTGTAGATGGCAAAAACATGGATAAATATAAACTGCAAATGTATTTTTCCATTCCTTCTTAAATAGCTGAAGAAAATATTGTTGGAAAGGCCAATGGCTATAACACTATATTGCTGGATTTATTACATCCATAAATGAAATATAAGTGAAAATATTAGTATAAAAGAAGGAAAAGAGTAAAGCCATATTCAAGAAGTGTTGCTCTCTATATCCAGAATTAACAAAGTATTAACCTGAAGTTAACTATGATAAATTAAAATGTGTATTCTAATCTCTATAGCAACCATTAAGAAAATAACTTTTAAAAAGTGCTAAGAAAAACAGAGAAAATGATACAATAAATATAATTTAATAATCACAAAAAGAGTAGAAAGAAAGAAATAGAGGAAACAAAAAGACTCGACACATTAAAAATAATATAGCAAGATGACAAAGGTTAATCCAATCAGCAATAACACTAAGTACGGATAGATTAAAATTCTAGTCCAAACATAGCTAGACTGGATTAAAGAACAATATCCAACTATAGCCTGTCTATAAGACTATAGCTTCATAAAGTTAGGTAGATTAAAAGTAAAAGGATGGAAGAAATTGCATCATGCAATCAGTAACCAAACATTAAAAAGGGGAAATGGATAGATTAATATCAGAATGGAGTATAAGACAAAAGATACTATTAGAGACAAAGAGAAACATTTCATAATAATAAATGGATCAATATATCAGGAAATTTTAATGCTATTAACATACATGAACCTAATAAAGAATATGGAGTAAAATCTAAGAAAATTAAAAGCATAGAGAGGTTTTCCCTGGTGGTCCAGTGGTTAAGAATTCACCTTGCAATGCAAGAGACCTAAGAGACTCGGATTCAATCCCTGGGTTGAGAAGATCCCTTGGAGGAGGGCATGGCAAACCCACTCCGGTATTCTTGCCTGGAGAATGCTACTGACAAAGGAGCCCAGTGGGCTACAGTCCATGGGGTCACAAAGAGTTGGACAAGACTGAAAGGCTTAGCAGGCATGCATGCAAGGGAACTTTAAATAGATTTTCAGTGAGTGAAAACAGCAACAAATGAAAATTTATGGGGACAGATAAATCAGTTCTTGGAGGGAAAATATATGGTTTTAAATGCCTATTTTGAGAAATTATAAAGGTCTTGAAGAAATACTCTAACATTTACCTTAAAAAACTAGGAAAAATAATTAAACAAAAATTAGGCAGAAGATCAAAGTAAAAATCAGAGGTCAATTAAATGGAAACAGGGAAACAACAGAAAAATCAAATAAAACCAAAAACAGATTCTTTGTATGATGAACAAACTTGAAAAATTGTAGCTACACTGACCCCATCCTCTCTCTTCTTGCCCAGCCTTTAGGCAGGCTCCTTTGAGCCTGTCTGTCAAAGGTTCCAAACAGCATCCGTCTCTGCCACTGATGCTTCAAGTGCCACTGGATATGCTAGATCTTATGGCCTAAGTGGTAGAACAGCTTGCACCACAGCCTGGACCTGTCGTAAAGCCTTCTGTTCTGGCCCCACTTAAAACTAGTAGCTTTTCTGGTCAAAAGAAAATGAGCCAGAATTGCACACCCAAATAAGCAAAACATTGCTTTCAGAATCTAAAGACAACACTAGACATTGTTCCTTTTTTTTTTTTAATTTGGTTGTAGGAGGGGCCATATGTAACAATTTATTCTTCACTTTGGAAGGGGTATCTCAATGTACCCCACAGACCCAGAGGTGTTGAGTAAGAAGAATTCACACAAGATGGATCGAGGGCACACAGAAGACAAGAGAGGTCTATCACTTTTGATTAGCAGTCATTAGTTAAGTTCACATATTGAGATATTTTTTAGGTCAGCCAGATGGTGGGAAGAGAAACACCAAAGAGATAAAAGGTAGTGCATTAGAATACTTGGTGTTCTAATTACAAAAATGAGTGGGACCATGAGTCAGAGGAATCAAAAAGCTATTGATGTGGGTCAGATCTGCAATGGGATTAAACTGCTCTTGCCAGACATAGAAATGGGAACACCTTCTTATGGCATTAAAGCAGTGAAGAAAGAAATGAAGCACACAAAATACTTTCATCAGGATGACCTTTTCTTCAAGTAAGTCATTTGCTGATGCTCAATATCTGATGTAGATGAATTTAAAGCTACTCTCACAGACGTAGACTAGAAGCTAAGACACCTCTTCAGCATACCTGCATCTTCCTACCATGGAGCTACTGAGACAGCTCCATGAAATTCATTTTTCCTTTTCCTTAACTGTACCATTACTTTGTGTCTTCTGATTATGTTAGAACTCTTATTATTTTTTAGGTGCAAACAACAAACATCCATAAAAACTAGTCTTTTATAAAAGCCCTCTTTTAAACTAAAGTTTAAAAGTTTTTGACAATATTAAACACATTTAAAATATTTACTGGCTCCTGAATTCAGAAGGAAGATATACATTAATCAGAAAACTATTATAAATTGCTGAATTAGTATTTTCACCTTCTTATAACAATGACAGTTCAAGGAATGATTGCTGTTTTGGCAGACTTCAGTTTTCTTCAGTTGGCGTTATATGCAGAGTACATTATGAGAAATGCTGGAATGGAAGAAACACAAGCTGGAATCCAGATTGCCAGGAGAAATATCAATAACCTGAGATATGCAGATGACACCACCCTTATGGCAGAAAGTGAAGAGGAACTAAAGAGCCTCTTGATGAAAGTGAAAGAGGAGAGTGGAAAAGTTGGCTTAAAGCTCAACATTCAGAAAACTAAGATCATGGCATCTGGTCCCATCACTTCATGGGAAATAGATGGGGAAACAGTGGAAACAGTGTCAGATTTTATTTTTCTGTGCTCCAAAATTACTGTATATGGTGATTGCACCCATGAAATTAAAAGATGCTTACTCCTTGGAAGGAAAGTTATGACCAACCTAGATAGTATATTCAAAAGCAGAGACATTGCTTTGCCAACAAAGATCCGTCTAGTCAAGGCTATGGTTTTTCCAGCGATCATGTATGGATGTGAGAGTTGGACTGTGAAGAAAGCTGAATGCCAAAGAATTGATGCTTTTGAACTGTGGTGTTGGAGAAGATTCTTGAGAGTCCCCTGGACTGCAAGGAGATCCAACCAGTCCATCCTAAAGAAGATCAGTCCTGGGTGTTCATTGGAAGGACTGATGTTAAAGCTGAAACTCCAATACTTTGGCCACCTCATGTGAAAAGTTGACTCATTGGAAAAGACCCTGATGCTGGGAGGGATTGAGGGCAGGAGGTGAAGGGGGAAACAGAGGATGAGATGGCTGGATGGCATCACCGACTTGATGGACATGAGTTTGGGTAAACTCCAGGAGCTGGTGATGGACAGGGAGGCCTGGCGTGCTGCGGTTCATGGGGTCGCTAAGAGTCAGACATGACTGAGCGACTGAACTGAACTGAACTGAAGCACTTTGAACTTGTGTTACAAGACAGCCTTATCATCTTTGAGTTATAATTCTTTATTTCTCATATTTGTTTTCCTTCTGACTAGGAAATTAATTTTATTTGCATTTTTGTCTCTTCTGCTAGCCTGTGAGTTCTATGAAGGCAGAAAATATACTTATGCATTTCTTGGACCCCCAGAGCCTAGAAAATAACCTGGTATGAAGTAGGTGCTCAATCAGTATTTTTCAATAAAACTGAGACTCACAAAGGACATTTTTTCTTTCTCCATAAAAATAAATCTGGTAATTTTGCAGACATATTTTCAAAATGTCTTATTTTTCACAATTGTGACAGTTGCTGCATATGTCCTAGTATTTTTTTTTTTTTCATTTTACAGAGGAGAAAATAGCTAACAGTTCTTATTACATAAAGGATTTTGCCATAAAACTTGAAAATAGACTAATTTTTTTACATTCTCAGGGCTTGCTCCAGGCATAGGAGCACATATTTTCAAAGAAAATACAATTAGTGATTTTCATAAAGGAAGAAACCATTGACTTCATTTTACCCTCCTGTGTGAGCTGATACTTGGTGACAGTTCCTATTCCCCGTGGAGTTGTCTGACAATTCTGACTAGGCAACTCTATATTGGAACAGGGTAGGAATATAATTGTGCTCTTGTTAAAACATGCTGTAATGTCAGGCGCAGTGAATTTTAATTCCCATGGTGTATCCTGATAATCAGGAAATTTTCCAACCGCAGGAGGACTTTGAAATAGCATGTGACATTTTTACAGCCATAATTTTACAGGCCATAATTTCATGCTTTGTCACCTTTGATCAAAGTGTCACCTTAAATGAAAGCAAGGAGACAGAAAATGCTACAGTGAACCACACAATGTAAGCAATTTACTTGAATCTAAAGGTAAAACCCACAAGCAGTAATAATGTGCCCCCTAAAACTCACATGCTTAGGGAACTCAATTAAGTTAGAAAATTTCTATAGCTAACACTATATTCTGAATTATCTTTAATATTATTTTATAATTTGAATCTGTCTCAATTAAAGTATGGAAACTCTAGAGAAGGAATCAAATTAATGGAAAAATACCTATTATTTATATATTTGATTGCTCACCATGAGGCATAAGAAAGTATAGCCTCTGTGATAAATAATGTATAGGTAAGCACTCTCCTAAGTACACCTGTTACTTGACAATCCAGTACCTGAGAATCAAGCTGTATGTGTTAACTCCTTCTCCTAAAGGTAGTTCTTACTGGGAAACTATCATGAGTTATTTTATGAGAATGAAATACTTAAGAAAAGCCATGAAATTTTACAATACTATACAACTTAGTGGCAGGGAAGGAAGTTATCTGCTCTCGAACCTCCTAGTTGTGTAAATTTAGTTGTGATATGTTAAAATATTTGTTACCCATCTTAGTCTATTTGGGCTGATATAATAAAACACCATAGACCAAGTAACCTATAAACAATATTATAAACATATTGCTCTCAATTCTAGAGGCAGGAAGGCTGAGATAGGTACCAGCATGGTTGGGCTGGCATGTTAGGTTGCCCTATTCTCAGGGCAGACTTCTCCTTGGATCTTCATGTGGCAGAAGAGGTTAGGGAGTTTTGTGGCCCTCTTTTATAAAAGTAAAGAGGCTTCGCACTCATAACCTATGCACCTCCCAAAGCCCCTATCTCCTAATATCATCACATTGGGCATTAGGATTTCAACATACAGGTCTCAGAGGGACCCAAACAGTATGAACCATAGCACAACCTAGTGACTAGATGGTAAAGTTTAAAACTCTATTTTCTTGCTGCCTCAGCACCCCCCTAAATAGGCGATGAGCAACCCTCCCAGATGACCCAGTACACTAGTGTGATAAGGCTGACCCCTGCCATGATAAAAAGTTCCCCTTCCTGCCCTCCCCTGACTGTGCCTAGTGACATCCAAACACACTGATGAAATCCTCTGGCACTTTTTGCTGAGTACTCTGCCCTGACCCTCGCTAGCCCTCAGGTCCTCACTCTCTCTCAGCTCCCGAACTACCTGGCTGAGCCAGCTCCCATGGCGCTCCCCTCATGAGGCCCCTTCATGACTCTGTCACTCAGGGACTTGTGAGTATAAGAAATGTTGGTTTTTTGCATCTGTCCTGTGTCCTCTCTTGTGGCCACACCTGATTGACCATCTCATGAAAGAATATAGGACACTGGCACAGCAGTGACTTAAAAGATTTTTCAAGGAGATTGAAGCAACCTCTGGAGAGGCAGTCTAATGAGTTAATGTTACAGATGGAGAATTTAAAACCCACAAAGACAGTGACTTGATCAAAGTCTCCAGCTAATGAATGGCAGAGTAGATCTTTTATCTCAGATCTTTGATAGGAACCTAGTTCTTTTCTATAAATACAATAAACTGCCTCTATAAATAACCAATTTTCCTGTGTCCTCTCTTGATTTTTATAACAGTTTACTTCTATACAATAAAATAGTAAAGACCAATAATTATTACAAAGACTATTTACACATATTAATCAAACTGTTGGTCTGTTAATATATGCAAACAAAAAAGTTTGCATACATTAGGATTACTATTTTAACAGTTAATACATATAAAACTAATCAAATAGTTGTCTAAGTCATGGTAATTGATAAGAATTTTTTTCCTTCCCTTTTTTTCTTTTGTTATCTATTACAGTGAAACTACCCTATAATTTAGTGATCTAAAACAAGTTAGTATATTTCATGATTTTGTGGATTAGGAATTTGAGCAGGGCTCAGATTAGTGATTTTTCTGCTCTGCATCACATTCCTGGGGGCCATTCTATGGCATTCAGCTGGTAGATGGGTAAATCTAGAGGGTCCAAGATAACTTTACCTAGATTTTTGTTTTATTGGTGTAGATGGCTATAAGATTGGTCTCAACTGGATCACTTTCTTTCTCCATGTAAACCTCAGAGCCTCTCCATGTGAACTCTTTAGCAGGGTCATTGGACTTCTTACATGGCACCCTAGGGCTCCAAGAGATAAGAGGGAACATGTCTGTCCTGCTAAAAGCTAAGCCAGAGCTGTCATGGTGTTACCACTATCATGCTTTATTTGTTAAGGAAGTAGTGAAGTAACCCTTCACTACTCAGTGATAGGAGGAGTGTCAATCATTTATAGTCACCCCTAATCCTGCATGACCCATTATCAGCACAAAGGCTGTATTCAAAGCTTTAATAATTATATTATTTCCCTTATCCTTCTGACTTAAAATATCTAAAGCTTTCTTAATCAATGTTTAATCAGAATTTATAGTAATCTTAAGACATTCTAAGTTACACTGAAATAACTAAAGGGGTCCTTCTATATTTTATATTTGTAAACTGTCAGATAGCACTTTAGTTTTATTTAAACTTTCTACTTAACATGGTTCATACATTTTTGGTTTTACTATTGTTATGTTGTTGCCAACAAAGGTCCCTCAAGGCTATGGTTATTCCAGTAGGCATATATGGATGTGAGAGTTGGACTATAAAGAAAGCTGAGCACCAAAGAATTGATGCTTTTGAACTGTGGTGTTGGAGAAGACTTTTGAGAGTCCCTTGGACTGCAAGGAGATCCACCCAGTCCATCCTAAAGGAGACCAGTCCTGAGTATTCATTGGAAGGATTGATGTTGAAGCTGGAACTCCAATACTTTGGCCACCTAATGCGAAGAGCTGACTCATTTGAAAAGACCCTGATGCTGGGAAAGATTGAAGGTGGGAGAAGGGGATGATAGAGGATGAGATGTTGGATGGCATCACTGACCCAACGGACATGAGTTTGGGTAAACTCTGGTAGTTGGTGATGGACAGGGAGGCCTTGGCATGTTGCAGTCCATGGGGTTGCAAAGAGTCAGACATGACTGAGTGACTGAACTGAACTGAACTGATGGTTATGTTGTAAGGTTTTGATATCACTGAGACTCAAATTCATGTAAATTTGATCTGAAAAGCTTTTTTCACTGCTTGGGCTTATTGCATATTGGTAAAGTGTTTTGTGAATAAAGTATGGATAGTATGATCACGTCTTATCAGAATGAAATTGACAGGAAAGGGAAACAAAAGAGAGTACCATGTATCAGTGGCTCTACAATGCTGGGTATATTGAATGACATATAGTAACCACTGGCAGATAACATACTTTATTTAATTGTTGCAATAGGAACAATTATAATATTAATATATCATTATAGTTCATTTGTTAGATTTTTACAGATTAACAAAATGTAGCTTACTTGGGAAAACGATAGCTAAGCCCATACTTTTATGTTTTATGGAAGTGTGGAATAATCTCGGCTGGGCATTTACAAGTGTTCCCATCTCCAGTTCACCTTAAACAATATTAAGTGGATATGAGCACTTGAAAACATCACGTGACTCCATTACCTATATGTAAAACTAGAGTTAAGACAGAAATCCATTTATGGTTTAAATGGTAAATGAATTGCAAACAATTAAGTTTCAATATGGATTCAATTTTCAAATAGATAATTTCTTAATTTAAGGGATATAGAACAAAAAAAATCTATGTAGATATTTTATTATTAAAACTAAAACTCAGAAGTAAATGGAATTATGCTGTGATACTTCTCTGACAGAAGAGAACATTGGAACCAGCTGTAGCCAAAATCATGTTGTCTCACATGAAAGGATGTGAAACCACCACAGATACTACTAGTAGCTGAGAAAGAAGCCAGGTGATTACCAAGGCTAATCAGCATTTCTAAAAACTCAGATAAATTTGAGACTATAATAGGATTACACTCTCTGCTACTCAAGCCATCAATATTTGCATATGAAACTGGTAAGTTTTAGAAACTGTCAAAGCGCTACTAAGCCCAGATTTGTGCCAATAACAGCTAGAACTTTTCTTTCTGCAAAGAAAAAATAGGAGATAAAAGTACTCCTTCTAAGTACTTGCTTTGAAAGCTCATGATTAGATGAGACTCAATCATTAGATGAGACTCTGATATCATAAGAGAGAGAGAGAAAGAGGGAGAGAAAAAAAATCAAGTGCTAATCATAGGAAATTCAAAATTCAGGGTGAATAGTAGAATACTTTATTTTTATTAAACTTACCTTTTTAAAAAAATGCCAAAATGCCAGTGCTGACTAAAGTCACATGAGTCAGAACTTAGGTAAAAAAAAACATTTCCTTCTATAAAATAGGAAAAAAAGGTGTTTATAGACATTACATAAAAATGCATACTATTGATCTAAGGGTGCATACCTTGTAAAAATATCTTAACAAAATAGTGGCAAAATGCAATAGCAATGTTATAAAGGCATTTCCTCATAGCTGACCAATTCAATTTCAGTTGAACAGAATCATTTACTATTTTTGACTAATGAGCATCTAAATGATAAGTCTGATTGCAAGAGAACTGATTGACTGCTGCTGCTGCTGCTAAGTCGCTTCAGTCGTGTCCGACTCTGTGCGACCCCATAGACGGCAGCCCACTAGGCTCCTCTGTCCCTGGGATTCTCCAGGCAAGAATACTGGAGTGGGTTGCCATTTCCTTCTCCAATACATGAAAGGGAAAAGTGAAAGTGAAGTCGCTCAGTTGTGTCCGACTCTTAGCAACCCCGTGGACTGCCGCCTACCAGGCTCCTCCGTCCATGGGATTTTCCAGGCAAGAGTACTGGAGTGGGGTGCCATTGCCTTCTCCACACTGATTCACTAGACAGGCCCAAATGGATCAACTTAAAGGATTGTGAGTCACTCTCACCAGTTCTTCAGTAACATACACAAACGGTTATTTGTGCCAAAATGACCATGTCCATGTATGTTAACTGTCAAGTTTAAAAATCACACCTGCCCCCACCCCTAAGAGAATCAACTCTAAACACATAAAAGAACTTTAGACTTCCTTCTCCATTAAAGGAGCCACTAGCCACATATGGCTATTTATATTCAAACTTAAATGAATTAAAATTAAGTAAAATTATGTTTGTAGTTCCTCAGCCATATTAGCTCCATTTCAAGTGCTCAGCAGTCACATGTGACTCAGGGCTTCCATACAGGAGACATAGATACAGAACCTTTCCATTAGAGCAGAAAATTCTATTGGGTGACATGGATCTAGGGAATTTCATTGGCTGAAATTAATCTCTTGTGTCTTAGAGACCATCCAGTTATTAAGTCTTGTAGGAGTCTTCGAAGATATAATAATATTGAACATAAGGTTATTGACTATGATAGTTTTAACTTTCTACAAATGGACAATTAAAAGATAAAAAACAGATTTTTTTTCTTAATTGGCTAAGAATAAAAACAGGCATAATGTTAACCAGTAGACTATCATATGAAAATAAGCACAACATAACTATTAGTCAAACAAAATGAGTGTATTCATGATGACTTAAAATCTGTTAGATAAACCAAACTTTAAAAATCGGCCCTCTTCATTCATGACTTGTGTGAATGTGAATTCAGTATGTGATCAGATGTCTTCTGTAGTTAAAAAGCATATATTTTTGACCCAACTATATGAATCTATCCAATAGAAAGTAAGGCTTTATTATATAAGGAAGCTTATTTAGAATGATTTCTAGTGGCAAAAACTTGGAAACAACATGAATATATATCAATAAAGGAATAGTTGAATAACTTATAGTACATTCAAAATATAACATTATAAATTTTAAATAATGTGTTAGATTTCCACCTTTCATGTATAGACATCTAGAAGTACACAAATATGACATATTTTACGCTAAAAAGTGGATGCAAAAAAGAAATACAAAACCATAAGAACATACAAAAGCAAAGAATAATGAAGGAAGATAAGTATAATTAGCAAATACAAAACAAAAAATTAACTACATTAATACACAATTTACACGAACATAACAAAGTTGTGGAATGTTATATACTGTGCTTTTAATATTACCTGTGTCTGAGAGTTAAGAAAGGATTTTACAGGAGAGTTATCAATTGTGTCTTTACATATTCCTTCATTGATTTTCTTCTTCCAAGGAGCATCCATCTTTTGCAATTTAAAAAACTTAATTGAAAACAATTCATTATGAAGCTTCTATAAATAAGCCCACTTTGCAAATTAGGGATATGGCAATAAATATTAATAGATTAGACTTAGATAGAACTTCATAATTTATAAAGTACTTTCATACATATTTGATCCTTACAAGGACCTTGTAAGGGTGATAATTAACCGAAAGAACATCCAGTTAATAAATGGTGGAGCCAGGATTAGCATCCAAGTCTTTTGAATATCTGTTTCATCTTCTTTCCCACTGTATTGGAGCTGTTCCAAAGAACACACCCAAAGAAAAAATGTTATAAAAGGAGAAATTTAGTCCAGAAAAAGCTCATATGTCAAGTCTTTCCAATTCCATTATTTTAGTACTTGTCTTCAGTGCCATCATCTCTTGTCCAACCCAAATCCTTTTTCACCATTTCTAAATAAGGATGAGTTTGTAATTAGGATAAAAAGCATATGTGTGAAGAACTATGTTTGTATCAGAGATGTATTTTTATGTTTAAAAGAATGTTTAACATTATTTTTAACTGAAATATAATGTTAAAATTCATTTGCATCATAGTAGCACCCTTTTGAAGAAATGGTGCATAGATAAGTTTCTGTGCATTGTTAAAGCTGGAGGATCCATAGACATCAAGTATTAGAGGAAAGCACAGCGTATCTTTTAAGTAATAAAATCAAAAGGGGAAGAGTAAGCACTGATAAAGCCAGGAAGGCAAAAGTACAGAAGGAAGTAAAGTGGCAGACAAGAGTAGCATCACTTTTTGCCTTCATTTTTCAGATAAAGAAAACCTGTTTCTGAAAAGTGAATTTAACTTACAAATAATGTGGTTTAAATGTATGAGTTCTAATTTTGTTATAATAATGAGTAAACTGAGGTTGCTGCTATGGTTTAGTTGCTGTCATGTCCGACTCTTTGCAACCCCAAGGACTGTAGCCTACCAGGCTCCTCTGTCCATGGGATTCTCCAGGCAAGAATACTGGAGTGTGTTGCCATTTCCTCCTCCAGGGTATCTTCCCAATCCCGGGATCAAACCTGCATCTCCTGCATTGGCAGATGGATTCTTTGCCACTGAGCCATCTGGGAAGCCCCAAACTGAGGTAGATATATGCAGTATTTATCCAGAAGAAAAAAGTAACATTTTAAAATAGTAGTGAGCAAACAGCAATAGAGGGTTGTATAATCTCTCATTCAGAATGAATCAGTTCAAACATCAGAGAGTTTTTGTTGTGCAGTGTGCTAAGCTGTATGGGTTATCTGAAGTCTATTTTCAGTATTGGTAAATAAGATCATTTTTTAAGTTGACATCTTTGCAAAGAAAGGACATTGAACATGACCTTCTAAACTTCAGTTGGAAATGACTGTGGAATAATGCCACACAATTTCCAAGCTTAAGCCTGCATTTGTCAGGTTTTTTTTCAGTGCAGGTCCATATTTGTTTTTAGTAACTAGGCATAGTAGGCAGCTCAGACACTTATAAACATCATAACAGATGCTCTTACCCCCTGGATTTCTGAAAAACTTCCAATGGGAAAATTGGGCTGGAATCCAAAGTCAAAATCCCTGAGCCTAAGATGATAGAAATAGCAGAAAATAGAAAACAGAACAGGAAAAAAACCAAATAGACAATATTTGATTAGTAACTCTGAGTGATTACAAAATCTAACCCTGTTTCCCCAGGTGACTGGAATCATTTAAGACTCACATCATGAGTTTTGGTATACACTTTTCTTTGAGTTATTTTGTCCACCCATCTGTTTTTAGAGATGAATACAATTTATGATAAGGCATTTTAAAGCAGTACATCTGTTGCAATTGAACTATAATGCCTCTTGAAAAATAAAAAGGAAGGAATGGTAACTTCATGAATAAGAGAGGAGAAATAATTTGTCAGAAGAAACATCTGAGTGGGCCTCAAAGAGTGGGAGAAGAACTGAGATTTTCACGTGTTTATAGAGAAACCAGTGTGAGCTCTTCAACTAGAAGAAGGAAACATAAAGATGATTTATCTTCAATTACAAAGAGTCCAATATAATATCCATGGAGTCATAAAACTATTACAGATTCCCAAATTCAGATTGGAACTCGGAAGGTACCAGCAGACAAAGGGAAAAGACCCAGAAACATTCTTATAGATTTTTTTCTCTTTCTTTCCCTATACATTTTTTAGTTATTCACATATATCATTTAAAATGCAGGAGTGAAAGGTAAATTTTAGTATCTCATGTGCTGAATTTACTGTCAAGTTTTTATCTCTATAAGCATGAAAGAGAAGTTTTATAAAATTATATAAGTAGTGTGCTAAAAGTTTGGTATCTACAGAATTGTCAGTTAATACTAAGCATGTGGCAAGGACAGCAGATGCTTACTAACTCTATGGAAAATATTACCAACATATTTGGTTTTAACCATAACAGGTGAAACAAACTACCCTCTAAATATTCAGTGCAATTCTACAATAACTTATTATTGCTTATCAACATAGATGTAAGGGTCTATTTTTCTTATTCCATTGTTCATTGAGTCTATGCACTTAGATTGCATAGAATGGAATTTTTTCTCTCCAGCTTTATTCTGGGCAGATTCTGTGGCTAGCAAGACCTTTCTGGACTATGAGTCTAATACTAAAAATTCTCCAATTAGTGGCCCCGGAAAACACTTGGGAACATAGGAATTTCCTCTCTGCTCCTTATTGTCTTAGTCTGAGTTGTTGGTCAATAATCTGGCAAGAGATAAGTATCATCGTCTCCTCTAAGTCATTTCGACTCTTACTTGTCCTCGAGGAGAACATGAGAATGTCCACCTCCCCTGCCCAGGGTAGGGAAAACACAAGAATCAGGGTCGGTTAAAGATATTTTTGGTATTGTGAGGCTTTAATGTGTTTATATACCTGGTGATCGCAAGCCATCTTTTGGGGGAAATGAGTAAAACTTGAATTGCTTTCTTGTCTCTTAATGCACTGCTAATTCTAATGAAGATGTTAATTAATTCAGTGTCTTTGATTCTATCTTTTAATTATGGAAGCAAGCTATATATAATACATATGAGTAAAATACTTGAACACACTATAGATTGAAATTGACAGTTATTGATTAAGTATATTAATCTAGCCAATCACTCAAGTTTTCCATAATCATAACTTATAAAAATATATTTTATAATTAGGTCTATTATTTGATTATTTCCTATACCCTTTTTTTAAATTTTATTTTATTTTTAAACTTTACAAACTGTATTAGTTTTGCCAAATATCAAAATGAATCCGCCACAGGTATTTCCTATACCCTTTATTGTTCCAAGATGACAGGGCTTTTGTTTGTCTCTTTACTTGCCTGATAATATTATGTATTCAAGGAATATTTTTTGAAAAAAAGGAAAATATGACTGTGTTCTAGAATAGCAGGAAAAGTATATTTTAGCTGGAGGGATGTTTGAAGAGTAAAGGTGGGAATGCTCATGGTGTGATCAGAAGACCATGATGAGATCAACCTGACTTGAACAGAGGTTTTTAGAAAAGAGCATAAAGAGATAGGGTTGAAGAATTAATATGGAGCCAGATTACCAGGGGGATTGAAAGTCCATTTAAATAATTGATTTTGTTCTGTAGAATTACGAGTCAAAATGACATAGGGACCAACAGACATTTATCTCTAAGTTTTGGTAAAAAATGATTACTAACTATAATAAATACCGCTCATGAAGCAGAAGGGGGAAAATGATCTTTGTACATAATCTTCATCTTATATTAAATACTCTGGCTAACTTGGAACCCCAAAATCCAGATTCATAAGAGGTTAAAACCTTGAACAAATTTCCAATATCCTGCAGCAGTAAAGGCAAGTGTCTGCAAAAAAAAAGAAAAGAGAAGAAATGCATCATTGATATTTTTGTACTGTATTTCATGGTTCACAAAATCCTTATGGAAATAGAACAAATCTCTGGGTGGAGTTCAGAAAGCTCTACAGGCATTAACAGTGGGTTTATGATGCTTGCACAGACCAGGTTAGGGATGGTTTTGATCTGGAGACAAAGCATTAGGGAAAGTCTCAGCAGCATAGGGGCAAAGGACAAAACCTGACATTTATTAGTGTTAGTCGCTCAGTCATGTCCGACTCTGCATTCCCATGGACTGTAGCCCACCAGACTCCTCTGTCCAGGAAACTCTCCAGGTGAGAATACTGGAGTGGGTTGCCATTTCTCCAGTATTCTTGCCTGGAGTCCTATTGAAGGACTGCTATGTGTAAAATCCTGGACTCTAGATATACAACCTCAGTTAACAGGTATTTGATTAACTCTAGGCAAGAGGAACTATGCTACAAAGGGATCTGGCAGAGTAATGGAGACTCAGAAACTTCTACACTTGGGTTAATGATTAAATCTTTCAATCACTCTCAGCCTCGTGGCAGTTGTGATATGTTTGTCAACTATACTTGAGTGAATATGGTTGTTACTCATGGAATTTTGACTAGACAATTGCAATCACTTTAATAATTGAATCAAAATCTTTTGGGGCCAATTTGAAGAAAGAATGTCAGTCATGGTATAATTTGAAAGGTCTTCTGTTGACACCTTCTGATAAAATTATTTTATTTCTAGCACCAAACAGGAAAAATCAGTCACTGGTTGAAAAAGTAAATGTTCTGAGCCAACAGTTGACTATTCTTTTCAGTAACGTTTGTATAATGATGCTGGTAGAAGAAAGGATGGAGATATGAATTGCAAAGAGAAAAATCAATCTCAGAATGTTTAGAAGTTTTAGAAATGCCTCCATAAATTCATTTTGCTTATGTTTTCTTTTAAGTTACACAAATGTATATGATTAGGTATATGTACATATATTTTAAAAGAATTCTTTCAATAAGTATAAAATAAAATGTCTTTTAAATAAAAGTATAAAATAAAAAGTAATTACTGAGTACTGTGGTACAGTGTAATTCCTCTTCTTACTATACATAAATAACCAAGCATCTTTAAATCAATGGCATCTTATATTTGATGAAATACATAGTTGGTTTCAAGAATTGTACTAAAAGATTTATAAGTAGTGCTTTACTGCGTCCTCATATCTAGTCTACACTTTCCTGTACTTCAGATATGTAAAATAAACCATATATGTTAAGTTCATTTTTACAATCCTACATATAGTAAATAGCAATTCCATTAGACTCCGCATCTGTCTAATTACAAGACTTGTTCTGAATCAAGGCAGCAGTGGATTTCGACTTCAGTGTGTGCAATCATCACCCAGTGAGCTTGGTAAATATTTAGTTTTCTGCACTATTTCCCAAGATATTCTGCTTCAATAAGTATAGTATAGACTCTGGAATACGCATTGTTAACAAACATCTAAATTGATTTTTTAGCAGAAGGTTTGCATACATCACTTAATGTTCTTCTCTATTAGATAATAGTAAATGTATAAAGGAACATGGTCAGCCTATTTGGTGCACACAATCAATAATACACAGCAGGAAGGTGGATTGAAAATTAGTTCTCCATGTTTCCTTGGCAGTTATACAAGATAGACCCCAGAGTCTGCTGGAAAAATAAAGAACAAGTACAGCTTGAAAAATACTGCAGATGGTGACTGCAGCCATGAAATTAAAAGATGTTTACTCCTTGAAAGGAAAGTTATGACCATCCTAGACAGCATATTAAAAAGCAGAGACATTACTTTGCTAACAAAGGTTCATCTAGTCAAGGCTATGGTTTTTCCAGTAGTCATGTATGGATGTGAGAGTTGGACTAGAAAGCTGAGTGCCAAAGAATTGATGCTTTTGAACTGTGGTGTTGGAGAAGGCTCTTGCGAGTCCCTTGGACAGCAAGGAGATCCAGCCAGTCCATCCTAAAGGAAATCAGTCCTGAATATTCACTGGAAGGACTGATGCTGAAGCTGAAACTCCAACGATTTGGCCACCTCTTGTGAAGAACTGACTCATTGGAAAAGACCCTGATTCTGGGAAAGACTGAAGGTGGGAGCAGAAGGGGATGACAGAGGATGAGATAGTTGGATGGCATCACTGACTTGATGGACATGAGTTTGTGTAAGGTCCAGGATTTGATGATGGACAGGGACGCCTGGTGTGCTGCAGTCCATAGGGTCACAAAGAGTTGGACACAACTGAGCACCTGAACTGAACTGAACTGAAAGACTTGAAATGCATCAGTTGTGAAGATTAGACAAATCCAGAAGAAGCTAACCAATCAAATAACTATTCCAGTAGATATAGGTAGAGAGTATCAAGTATTTATGGGGTCGCAAAGAGTCGGACACGACTGAGTGACTGATCTGATCTGATCTGATCAAGTATTTAACCAAGTCACCCTGCATATACTGCTGCTGCTGCTAAGTCGCTTCAGTCGTGTCCAACTCTGTGCGATCCCATAGACTGCAGCCCACCCGGCTCCTCTGTCCATGGATTTTCCAGGCAAGAGTACTGGAGTGGGGTGCCATTGCCTTCTCCACCCTGCATATAAGTTACAAACATATTTAGAATAGTAAGTCTCAGAATGTGTAAAAATGTTTAAAATAACTTATCAAATTGTTTTGCTTATATGTTTTAATGTATATAAATAATGCTATATGATCATATACACATATGTTTAAGGGCTTCTCAGGTGGCGCTAGTGGTAAATAACCCACCCCCCAGTGCAGGAGACTTAAGTCAATCCTTGGGTCAGGAAGATCACCTGGAGGAGGGCATTTCAAACCACTCTAATATTCTTGCCTGAACAATCCCATTGACAGAGGAGCCTAGCAGTCTACAGTCCATAGGGTCGCAAAGAGTCAGACATGACTGAAGCAACTTAGCATGCAAGCACATATATATTTAAAAGAGTTCTTCCAATAAGAATTTTTAAATCTTCATTCATAAATATGGATTTTATGACATCAAATTTCCTTTTAAAAGCAATGTCCTATGTTATGATATGTTAAATCATCAGTTTAGGAGAAAACAATGTTTAAAATAAAATAATATTCTGTATACTCTCAGATAACATCTGAGCACACTTACCTAATTTAATTTCACTGCCTCTACTTTAAAAAAAAAAAAAAAACTCATTAAAATTAGATTTTAACAAATTCAGAAAAATATCATAACAAAATCCACAGAATAGAAATTCTGATTAATTTCTCCCACAAATAGTAGGGACATAACCAGATGGGAGAAAGGAGACACTGTACTTGGCTCCTTGATAATACAAAAAAAAAAAAAATACCACATGAAAGTAAATGGGGGAAAACCTGGAAGAGCTTTATTTACTTAGAAACCGTATCATTTAATAAATGTTGGAATCAGAGATAGGTTATTGGGCATGCACAATATAAATATTTCTCTCTATCACTTCTGGGAAGCACACCAGACCAAGCCAGTAACCCTGAATTTGGATTCTATAGCAGTGCTTTAACAAGCTCATTTTGGCGTGGATGGAAACACTAATTCCTTGCTACCACAGAAAATGCAGAATTAATTGACACAGAAGCCAACCTAATAATTGGCTTCCACTCTATTCCCAGCAAGCTTCTGTGTTTCTAAATTAGCAATGTAAAGTTATGAACAAGCTAAGCATTTCTATTTTGTTTTGTTAGGACTGAACTGTTTGATCATATCAAAACAGGAATAGAAGCAATTGGACAGATATCATCTACATTTTTCTACTGAAAAAGAAGAAAACTGTCTTTAAAACATAATTTTAAAAGCTTCACTAAACATAAGAACACAATTTTAATTAAATAGAAATAAACCTTTTTGTAAACTCTCTAAAATTATTTTATGAAATAGAAAAAGAAGGACAAAGTGAATTTTAGAAAATTTGTAAATCTGTTTTCAATGATATTTAAGAAGCAACTGCATCTATAAAATTTTCAAAAGTCTCAATTAGGAGCCATTTAAATAAGAAAAAAATTGAATGGAACTTAAAAAAGAAGATAAAACCAAAATGAAAGCCGAAAATACAGATTCAAAATTTTAAAACATGATTCCGTGAAATAGCAGTCAAACCAGACATTTTCCATAATGAAAAGAAAAGAAAAAAATATAAAATGATAAGAGGTAAGATTTAAGGAGTATTTTTATTTTTATTAATATAATATGGCTACTGGTACAGGAGCAAGAAAACAAAATCTTCAAAGCATTGAAAAAATGGCAAGTTACTTAATCTGGTAAAGATTGGAGTTAGAAAGGTAAAGAGAAGAATTAATCAGTCCCCCCCCCCCCAATGATATTTTTTTAACCTGAATGGACTGGATTTCAGATTTTCTCATCTTTATGGAGCAAGAGGTTTGAAAACAAATCTAGGTAGAGACCTAAGGCAGAGAATCCAAAAGTGTATGCATCCACCTATAAATCCTGATGCCCAAAGATCTACATATGCAGTACAGAAGTATGACTTTAAAAAAATGAAAAAGAAAATTCAATGTTTAAAGATCTTATTGGTTTTACTCAATGATTCGTGAATTACCCAGCATCCTATCTAGCAAATAGAAAGGAATTCTGAGTAGCTCTATAAAAATCAAAGACTTTTATAGGCATAAGGAAACAGGAACAAGGTAGTTAATACTGGACAAAAAAAGTGGGTTGGTTACTGCAAGACTTTCTTTGGGGGATAGTAGGGATCTATCAGGGGCTTCTCAGATGGCTTAGTGGGTAAAGACTCCTTCTGCAATGCAGGAGACACAGGAGATGTGGATTTGATCCCTAGATTAGGAATATCCCCTGGAGAAGGAAATGGCAACCCACTCCAGTATTCTTGCCTGAAAAATACCATGGACAGAAGAGCCTGGTGGGCTACAGTGCCAGGGGTCGCAAATGCACTTGTGCGTGTGTGTGTGCAGGCACACACACACACAGGGGTCTATCAAGCAGATTACCTCACTAGCACTATCAGATGATTCCTGACTGACTGGTTTAAGATTCCATTTCTTGGAGAGTTCAAACTGTAATTAAGTCTCAGTTTGGTAACATAGGGATTAGCCTAAGCAGCACCATTTTGAGTCTGTTTTTCTTGTTTTTAAAAGATTCTGGAAGAAGAAAATTCATCCCAGATGTAAGGATAGAGATACAAATAGGATTTGGAGTGAGTACTTGCTTTTTCCAGGAATGATGGGATGATCATATGCAATAATTTTCAAAAATATTTAAACACCATCTCACTGAAACCATCCAAAAGTTACTTAAGCAATATGAATTTTTGATGCATTATTTAGGAGAAACTGGAATTCAAAAGAGGTAAAAATGATATTGGTTGCTGCTTCTCTATAATGTTGATTGGTCACATCAAAAGCTGTGACCAAGAAGTATCTGAAAACTTAAGCAGAAATTTTCATCATCTCATGGAGTTAAGGGAATCATGGAAATTGGGATGGAAATCAGGACTGGCCAGTGAGGAAAAGCGCTCACTGGGAACCTAAAGGGCTACAAAATATAATTAAAGTTGAACTGAAAATAAACCAGAGAGTAAAGTCCAGCTGTGATAATTTCAAGGGCTGATTGTACTAATTAGATTTGTCATCTATCTGCCAGAGAAAAAGTAAATCCTCTTTGGAGAACGATATTATCCAGAAGCTCAAATGATCTCTAGAACATTTCAGATGCAATGTTTAACTTGTAAACAAAAGTCACACAAATACAACAGGACAAACTTTGAGTAAACACAATAGTAACAAACAAAAGGACTACAGGAAAAGCCTAAAGGAAATTATCTTACAAAACACAAGACTGTTTCATATAAAAACACAAGATGTAGAATTTTGGTACAGAAATGGAAATATGTACATAAAAATCATATAAATGTATTATAAAGGCATCAATATCACTACCAGTGGGAGAAAAGGGTGCTTACCTAAGTAACTCTGTAAATTTGTTTAGTCTATAAACAAAAGGCAAAGTAACCTTTTGTAGCACTGTACTCTCATTGATAAATTTGTGTCCAGGGGTATGGGCTAAGAAGGCTAAAATCACTAATATTTATATTAGAATTGAGCAATCAAGTAAATGTACAGTAGATAATGCGAGCCAGGTTTCTCAGCCTTGAAGTGAGCAGTTACAAATAAGCAAATAAATGTTCTGTGTAGTAATGGATAAGATGTGGTGACATCAGTATGAACTCATGAATTACCTTGATATAGATACAGATGGTTACACTTAAAAATAGTTATATGTTTGTATAAACGTGGGTTAATATCCATGCATATATTCCCTTGTTCTGTCAGCTGAGAGGGCCTAGAAGCAAAGAGCACATCTACTGCCCAGCTCATGGTTTCTAATGTCATGAACAACAACAACAAAATAACTAGTGTTCCTGGAAAAAAAAAAATGGCTGATTCTAGAGCTGGGACAGGAAATTTACAAGATGTTGTTCAGTCACTAAGTCGTGTCTGACTGTTTGCGAGCCCGTGAACTGCAGCGTGCCTGAAGTTCCCTGTCCTTCACTATCTTCCACAGATTGCTCAAATTTATGTCCATTGAGTCAGTGATACCATCCAACCATCTTATCCTCTGTCACCCCCTTCTCTTGCCTTCAGTCTTTCCCAGAATCAGGGTCTTTTCCGATTAGTTGGTCCTTCACATCAGGCGGCCAAAGCATTGGAGCTTCAGCACCAGTCCTTCTGATGAATATTCAGGATTGATTTCTTTAGGATTGACTGGTTTGATCTCCTTGCTGTCCAAGGGACTCTCAAGAGTGTTCTCCCACACCACAGTTGGAAAGCATCAATTCTTTGGTCTTCAGCCTTCTTTATGGTCCAACTCTCATATCCATACATGACTACTGGAAAACCCATAGCTTTGACTATACAGGTCTTTGTTGGCAAAGTGATGTCTCTGCTTTATAATACACTGTCTAGATTTAATATAGCTTTCTTACCTTATAATGCCAGAAAATATAGATATGCCTCCTCTTCCCCAAAATGGTATATACATAATGATGTGCATGCTAAGTTGCTTCAGTCATGTCCAATTCTTTGTGACCCCATGGACAGTAACCTATCAGTCTTCTCTGTCCATGGGATTCTACAGGGAAGAATACTGGAGTGGTTTGCCATGCCCTCCTTGGGGTTCTTCCTGACCCAGGGATTGAACTAGCATTTCTTATGTTTCCAGCATTGGCAGGTGGGTTCTGTATCACTAATGCCACTTGGGAAGCCCACAAATGATGGGGTTATGTCAAAGGAATATAAAAGCTAATTGAAAGATTTCCCAATAGCCAGAGCTGGAACACACTGAACAACAAAAAATAAAGCATTTTTAATAGTACATTACAATATAAATAAACATCTGTCTCAAACTGATACAAACAAGTGATTGAATTAAATAAATGAGGAGAAATAGACAAATTTCCTGTGCAAAATAACTCTGAATAATTTTTTATTACTCTGCTCTCAAGAAGTTGAAGTTATCACTTCCCATTCGTTATAGGTGAGCTGTACATTAGTGACTCCCTTTCAAGGAGAACTCGATGGGAAATGGGTGGAATGAGGTCACTTTACAATAGAAACACCTGCAAAACAACCTCAAGATTAACATCATCATTTTTAAGCCATGTTGATAAATGTATTCTTGATATGATGTAATGAGAATGGCACTTTTCTTTTCTGGTCTTTCTCCCCAAAATGTACAATCAGAGTCTGATCATGTGACAAGTAACTGATAAATCCCACTTGAGGGACACTACAGAATAACTGACCAGTACTTAAAATACAAAGGTCATCAAAAACAAGAAAATTCAGAGAAATTGTCACAACCAAGAGGAATCTAAATGTAATATGACATCCTGTTACAGAAAAAAATAGGCAGAAATTAAGGAAATTCATATTAAGTATGGATTTAGTTAATTAGAATATATTAGTATTGCTTCATTGATTGTGTCATAGTTACTCTCTAATATAGAATACTAGCAATGGAGGAGACTGTGTGTAGGGAACATGGGCATTCTCTGTAGTATCTCTACATTTTTTGTACATTTAAAGTTGTTTCAAAAAATTTTAATAGCATACTAAAAATTAGAATTGCCAAAATATCATTTATATTAGTGCACAAACAGAATTAAACACAGGTATAAATCTAAAAAATATGATCAAAGTCATAAATAAAAATAAATACAAGTTCTATATATAATAAAATTTTAAAACTGATGAAATAAATCAATGTAACATGCTAATAAAATAAATGATAAAAATAATATGATCATATATGAATGCAAAAAAGTGTCACTAATGATTGAAAATTTCTCAACCATCTAAAACTACAACAGCAATCTGCTAAGTTATTAAAGTGTATTACAGAAAAATAAAGCAGAAAAAACAAGCTTAACAGTTAGATGTTTAAAGCCTTCCTCCAATAATTGAAAATGAGAGAGCAATGTCCACTTTCATCATAATTCAGCATTGTAATGTAAGTCATGAAAAATAAAATGAGAGAAAATATATAGAGAATATTCCTAGATGATGTGGCTGTATAGAGAGTCTAAAATATATATAGGTAACCTATTTAATTATTACTCATTGGAAATGATGTAATTATTACTCATTGGAAATCTTTCCCTAATGCTGGGAAAGATTTAAAGGGGGCAGCAGAGGATGAAATGGATAGCATCACTGACTAAATGGATATCAGTTTGAGCAAACTTTGTGAGACAGTAGAGGACGGAGTAGCTTGGCATGCTGTAGTCCACAGGATCACAGTCAGACACGACTTAGCAACTGAACAAGACATCAACAACAATCTATTTAATTATAAGTGTATTCAGCAGTGATGTTGTATTCAAGGCCAACCAGAAAAATACTTTTTTTTTCATGATTACCGTAACCACAAGATTGTGACATAGATTCAAATGGGAGTATTGAAAATTGAAAAATAAATTTGGTTTTACTAGGGAGTCAGTAAATTAATGGAAATGTTACAGGTTTCATTTATTCGGGGACAAAACAAACAGAATAACTATTTGTTGTTTTGTTTTTTAATCTTGATGGAAAAGTGTTGCTTGCTTGCTTGATTGCTTGTTTATCTTTTGACTATAAGATCTGTTTACTCATAAAGTCAGAACAGTCTTATGGACTCTGTGGGAGAGGGAGAGGGTGGGAAGATTTGGGAGAATGGCATTGAAACATGTAAAATATTATGTATGAAATGAGTTGCCAGTCCAGGTTCAATGCATGATACTGGATGCTTGGGGCTAGTGCACTGGGAAGACCCAGAGGGATGGTATGGGGAGGGAGGAGGGAGGAGGGTTCAGGATGGGGAACACATGTATACCTGTGGCGGATTCATTTTGATATTTGGCAAAACTAATACAATTTTGTAAAGTTTAAAAATAAAATAAAATTGTAGTTGGAAATAAATTAAATAATTAATTAATTAATTAAAATTTTAAAAAAAAGTATCAGTTTTGCTTCTGCAGGGAAAAGTGTTTGTAAAACAAACTATAAGTGATTTCCTCAGATAAAAAAAAAAAAGTAACAAACCATTAGGATAAATGGGCAGGAGGGAAAAAAAAATCAACACTCAAAAGAGAAAATACAAAGTGAAAGACAATATGTAATACATTAACAATTTAACATAATGCAATACATTAACAATTATAATTTAACACCTATGTAATTTAAAAATCAGTAAACTAGAATTAAAATAGAACTACATTAGCTAAGATATAAATATTGGATGCAGAATTAAAAGTTGTAATTATTTTCAAACATGTTAATTATTCACAATGATAAAAACAAAATTAGGGGAGGCGCCAAGATGGCGGAGGAGTAGGACGGGGAAAACACTTTCTCCCCCACAAATTCATCAAAAGAGCATTTAAACGTTGAGTAAATTCCACAAAACAACTTCTGAATGCCGGCAGAGGACATCAGGCACCCAGAAAAGCAACCCAACTCTTCGAAAGGAGGTAGGAAAAAATATTAAAGACAATAAAAGAGACAAAAGAGGGAGAGACGGCGTTCCGTCCCGGGAAGGGAGTCTTAAAAAGAGAGAAGTTTCCAAACACCAGGAAACCTTCTCACTGCCGAATCCGTGCCGAGCTTTGGAAGCACAGAGGGCAACATAACAGGGAGAAAAAATAAATAAACAATTAAAACTCGCAGATTTCGAGCCCTACGGTAACTCCCCCAGCGGAGAAGCAGCGCAGACGCCTGCATCCGCCATTAGCAAGCGGGGGCTGGGCAGGGAGGCGCGGCACGGGCTGCATCGCTGAGAGTAAGAATCTGGCCTGAATACCCTGAGCACTATCTGAGCGAAATAATTTGGGCTAGCAAACCAGACTGTGGGATATCTACCATGCGAAAAGCCAGCCCTAACCTAAGACACCGCCAGCCCGCGCACGAAACAAAGGACTAAACAGAGATAGCCGGCTGCAGACCTTCCCCCTCTGGTGACAGGCAGCCAGAGCCGGAAGGGGGCAATCGCAGCCCCAGAGAGACATTATCTATAAAACTGGCTTCTTTGCTAACTAAAACTTATTGGGGGTCTGGACAGTCAACATCTGCCTGAGAAGGTGCGCCGGTTTTACACCCAGATAACCGAGTGGCGGGGAGGCGATAAGTCGCAGCATTGGCGCTCGCCAAACACCTCATCACCTGAGCTGCTCGGACCTGGGAAGAGCACAAAACGCAGGCCCAACTGAGTCTGCACCTCTGAGGACTACCTGAGTGCCTGAACCTGAGCGGCTTGGACCTGGGAGGTGCATGCAACCCAGGGCCAGCCTTGGATTGTTCCTGGCGGAACAACCTAGAGCCTGAGCAGTGTGGGCAGGGAGGCTACACGCGCCGTGAGCGGGGGCAGACCCAGTGTGGCTGAGGTACTGTGAGCGCACGCCAGTGTCATTTGTTTGCAGCATCCCTCCCTCCCTCCCCACAGCGCGACTGAACAAAGAGAAGAAATACAGCTCCACCCACCAGAACACCGACACAAGCTTCCCTAACCAGGAAACCTTGACAAGCCACCTGTACAAACCCACACACAGCAAGGAAACACCACAATAAAGAGAACTCCACAAACTGCCAGAATACAGAAAGGACTCCCAAACTCAGCAATTTAAACAAGATGAAGAGACAGAGGAATACCCAGCAGATAAAGGAACAGGATAAATGCCCACCAAACCAAACAAAAGAGGAAGAGATAGGGAATCTACCTGATAAAGAATTCCAAATAATGATAGTGAAATTGATCCAAAATCTTGAAATTAAAATGGAATCACAGATAAATAGCCTGGAGACAAGGATTGAGAAGATGCAAGAAAGGTTCAACAAGGACCTAGAAGAAATAAAAAAGAGTCAATATATAATGAATAATGCAATAAATGAAATTAAAAACACTCTGGAGGTAACAAATAGTAGAATAACAGAGGCAGAAGATAGGATTAGTGAATTAGAAGATAGAATGGTAGAAATAAATGAATCAGAGAGGATAAAAGAAAAACGAATTAAAAGAAATGAGGACAATCTCAGAGACCTCCAGGACAATATTAAACGCTACAACATTCGAATCATAGGGGTCCCAGAAGAAGAAGACAAAAAGAAAGACCATGAGAAAATACTTGAGGAGATAATAGTTGAAAACTTCCCTAAAATGGGGAAGGAAATAATCACCCAAGTCCAAGAAACCCAGAGAGTCCCAAACAGGATAAACCCAAGGAGAAACACCCCAAGACACATATTAATCAAATTAACAAAGATCAAACACAAAGAACAAATATTAAAAGCAGCAAGGGAAAAACAACAAATAACACACAAGGGAATTCCCATAAGGATAACAGCTGATCTTTCAATAGAAACTCTTCAAGCCAGGAGGGAATGGCAAGACATACTTAAAATGATGAAAGAAAATAATCTACAGCCCAGATTATTGTACCCAGCAAGGATCTCATTCAAGTATGAAGGGGAAATCAAAAGCTTTTCAGACAAGCAAAAGCTGAGAGAATTCTGCACCACCAAACCAGCTCTCCAGCAAATGCTAAAGGATATTCTCTAGACAGGAAACACAAAAATGGTGTATAAACTCGAACCCAAAACAATAAAGTAAATGGCAATGGGATCATACTTACCAGTAATTACCTTAAACGTAAATGGGTTGAATGCCCCAACCAAAAGACAAAGACTGGCTGAATGGATACAAAAACAAGACCCCTACATATGTTGTCTACAAGAGACCCACCTCAAAACAGGGGACACATACAGACTGAAAGTGAAGGGCTGGAAAAAGATCTTCCATGCAAATAGGGACCAAAAGAAAGCAGGAGTCACAATACTCGTATCAGATAAATTAGACTTTAAAACAAAGGCTGTGAAAAGAGACAAAGAAGGTCACTACATAATGATCAAAGGATCAATCCAAGAAGAAGATATAACAATTATAAATATATATGCACCCAACATGGGAGCACCGCAGTATGTAAGACAAATGCTAACAAGTATGAAAGGAGAAATTAACAATAACACAATAATAGTGGGAGACTTTAATACCCCACTCACACCTATGGATAGATCAACTAAACAGAAAATTAACAAGGAAACACAAACTTTAAACGATACAATAGACCAGTTAGACCTAATTGATAGCTATAGGACATTTCATCCCCTCCCCCCAAAAAAAAGACTGCTCACTATGGCAATTATTGAAGCTGACTTAGGGTGACATAGAGGCTTATTTCCCTTTACCCTTCTGAAAAAAAAAAAAAAAGAGAGAAGCCACTGCAATTAGAAGTCTGTTCAGCACCACACCAAACAGTAGCCCCCAAGCAGCTGCAACTAGAGAGAGCCCACGCGCAGCAACGAAAATAATTAATTACAAAATAGTGCTAATATTATTAATATGCAAAGGAAATTAAAGAGATATTAAAGGCCAAAAAAAAATAATAATAAGTTTGGAGATAATTTATTATGCAGAAAATAAATGGTTAATAAACACACAAACTTTATATTAGTCCCCAAATCTCAGTAAAATGTGAAAAGCTAAATCATTTTATTTCTTAAATATAAAACAACAGATCTTATAGGATAAAATACAAGATAATTTCACATTTTGGGGAAAATTTTATATGCAAGAAAAATGGTGAAATGATTACAAACATATAGCTGTTTGATATGAGTACAGAGTGTTAAGGGAAAGAAAATCACTAATTATATGATCTGCACAGTGAATTAGGATGCTAAAAAATAACTGTTTCATGTATAACAATTGCTTTATGATTTTTGAGGACTAAAGACTAAGTTTGCTGATTTTTATTTTGAAATGTTCCAATTTTGCTTATTTGATTTAGATACAAAATTTTTTGATTAAAATGTTCTAGCAATCAAAAAAAAAAAACAAAATTAACTTCCATATTAGATATGTAAAAGAAATAAGTGGCCAAATTAAAAACACACATAAATAAATTTCTACTTATGTACCATTTTTATCAAATAGAAAATAAACGAAGTATAACAAGAGTGTAGCACGCACACAAGAACCACTTTAGAACTCACAAATAACCAAAAAATGGTCATGTCTAAATGAAATGAAAAAAAACTATAAAGCTTTCCTGAAAGTCATAAAAGAAGACCTCAATGAACTGAAAGAGAACATATTCCTGTAAGGGAGAACTCACCATTGTAAAAATGTCATTTCTCCTTCAATTACTCTATAAATCCCTACTGGACTTTTATGAAACTTGTCAAACCATCTTAAAATGTACTGTATGTGGAAGTGAAAATGTGCTGTAATAGCCTACTACAGTAACTTCTTCTACCAGATACTAAACAAACATTTAGGATCTAACACGAGGTGATATCTAAGACATAGGTGAACTATATCTTTGTGCACTCAGCACATCCATACTGTTTTAAATTAGTTTTCACCCTTATGCCCTAAAGAAACAGATGCCTTACCAACAAGTCCAAACAGATACTTTGATCAGCCTCAAATTTAAAAACGCTTGTCTAATATCACTCATCACGTCATGGGAAATAGATGGGGAAACAGTTAAAACAGTGTCAGACTTTATTTTTTAGGGTTCCAAAATCACTGCAGATGGTGATTGCAGCCATGAAATTAAAAGACACTTACTCCTTGGAAGGAAAGTTATGACCAATCTGGACAGGATATTGAAAAGCAGAGATATTACTTTGCCAACAAAGGTCTGTCTAGTCAAGGCTATGGTTTTTCCAGTGGTCATATATGGATGTGAGAGTTGGACTGTGAAGAAAGCTGAATGCCAAAGAATTGATGCTTTTGAACTGTGGTGCTAGAGAAGACTAGCACCTTGGACTGCTAACTAACTGCTAACTAACACCCTTGGACTGCAAGGAGATCTGACCAGTCCATTCTAAAGGAGATCAGTCCTGGGTGTTCCTTGGAAGGACTGATGCTGAAGCTGAAACTCCAATACTTTGGCTACCTCATGCGAAGAGTTGACTCATTGGAAAAGACCCTGATGCTGGGAGGGGTTGGAGGCAGGAGGAGAAGGGGACGACAGAGGATGAGATGGCTGGATTGCATCACCAACTCAATGGACGTGAATTTGAGTGAACTCTGGGAGTTGGTGATGGACAGGGAGGCCTCGCATGCCATGATTCATGGGGTCACAAAGAGTTGGACACGACTGAGAGACTGAACTGAACTGTACTGAATATCACCCAAAGCACAGACATTATTTTCTTGCACTGCTTATCTGCTCCACTCCCTCATTCATTAACCCTTGCAAGCCAAAGATCTCCATTAAGAACCCATTCCTGTAGTCATGTATGGATGTGAGAGGTGGACCATAAAGAAGATTGAGCACCAAAGAACTGATGCTTTCAAACTGTCGTGCTGGAGAAGACTCTTAAGAGTCCCTTGGACAGCAAGGAGATCAAATCAGTCAATCCTAAAGGAAATCAATCCTTAATATTCATCAGAAGGACTGGTGCTGAAGCTGAAGCTCCAATACTTTGGCTACCTAATACAAACAGCCAACTCATTAGAAAAGAACCTGATGCTGGGAAAGACTGAAGGTAGAAGGAAAAGAGAGCAACAGAGGAGAAGATGGTTGGATGGCATCACCAATTGAATGGACATGAACTTACGGAATCTCCAGGAATTTAGTGAGGGATAGGAAAACCTGGAGTGCTGCAGTCCTTAGGGTCGCGAAGAGTCAAACAAAACTTTACGACTGACAATAATCTTAATTTTGCAGAGTTCTTCTTAGTTGCTTGCTACTAGAATACTAAGAGAGCTTCTTCACCTATACATATCAGAGTACAACACTGCAGTGAAATCCTGATAAAAGGACACTTGTTTTATAAAAGTCAAATCTTATAAATTTCAAGTAGTATGGCATCCCTACAAAAATTCTGCTAGACCTGGCTAGCAATAGCCTCCCTTTAAACAAAATGCTATTATGAATACAGTTCTCTAATTTAATATATTTTAATTTTATACAATGTTTCTATGAAAACTATAACCAAATGATGGCAGTAAATACATAACATTTAAAGGTTCTATATAAACAAAAGAACTATCAATAAAGGTCATAAATGACACTATTAGAATAAATATTTACAATATATAACAGAGGGCCAACATCCTTCATATGTAAGAAATTCCCATAAATCAATCAGAAAAATTCAAGCTACCAATGGAAAATGTTTCAATTAGAGGAAACATCTACAGAAGAAAACACAAACTGCAAATATAAAAACACCTTAAAAGCTATCCTTATTATAAACAAG
This sequence comes from Bos taurus, assembly GCF_002263795.3. NCBI lineage: Eukaryota > Metazoa > Chordata > Mammalia > Artiodactyla > Bovidae > Bos > Bos taurus. Next base: position 58,812,827 of record NC_037331.1, read on the forward strand.
AGTAATAATTTTTAATGAGATTCAACTATTAGCTAATCATATTAAACAAGAAAGTAAATCAATGTGAACAATGCTGATAAGGAAAAGAAATTTGGTATTCTCAGACACTATTTAAAACAGTACAATTTGATGAAGATATTTGCAATTCCATTTGATGAAAAATATCAAAATTTAGTACACTGATATTAATATACTTATATTAGAAGACTTAAATTAGCACTTCTCAGGACTTTAAAGCAAAGAAATGTGTGCAGTGATGTTCACTGATATATGGATTGCAATAGCAAAACATTAGAAAATACTTCAAACTGTACTAATAAAGGAATTTCTAAATAAACTGTGTACTGCATTACCACAGTTCATTTCAGTCGCTCAGTCGTGTCCCACTCTTTGCGACCCCATGAATTGCAGCACGCCAGGACTCCCTGTCCATCACCAACTCCCAGACTCCACCCAAAGCCATGTCCATTGAGTTGGTGATGCCATCCAACCATCTCATCCTCTGTTGTCCCCTTCTCCTCCTGTCCTCAATCTTTCCCAGCATCAGGGTCTTTTCCAATGAGTCAGCTCTTCACAGGAGGTGGCCAAAATATTGGAGTTTCAGCTTCAACATCAGCCCTTCCAATGAACACCCAGGACGGGTCTCCTTTAGGATGGACTAGCTGGATCTCACTGCAGTCCGAGGGACTCTCAAGAGTCTTCTCCAGCACTACAGTTCAAAACCATCAATTCTTCGGTGCTCAGCTTTCTTCACAGTCCAACTCTCACATACACACATGACCACTGGAAAAACCATAGCCTCGACTAGATGGACCTTTGTTGGCAAAGTAACGACTCTGCTTTTGAATATGCTGTCTAGGTTGGTCATAACTTTTCTCCCAAGGAGTAAACATCTTTTAATTTTGTGGCTGCAGTCACCATCTACAGTGATTTTGGAGGCCAGAAAAATAAAGTCAGCCACTTTTTCCACTGTTTCCCCATCTATTTGCCATGAACTGATGGGACCGGATGCCATGATCTTAGTTTTCCGAATGTTGAGTTTTAAGCCAAGTTTTTTACTTTCCTCTTTCACTTTCATCAAGAGGCTTTTTAGTACTTCTTCACTTTCTGCCATAACGGTGGTGTCATCTGCATATCTGAGGTTATTGATATTTCTCCTGGAAATCTTGATTCCAGCTTGTGCTTCTTCCAGCCCAGCATTTCTCATGATGTACTCTGCATATAACTTAAATAAGCAGGGTGACAATATACAGCCTTGACGTACTCCTTTTCCTATTTGGAACCAGTCTGTTGTTCCATGTCCAGTTCTAACTGTTGCTTCCTGACCTGCATACAGGTTTCTCAAGAGACAGATCAGGTGGTCTGGTATTCCCATCTTTCAGAATTTTCCACAGTTTATTGTGATCCACACAGTCAAAGGCTTTGGCATAGTCAATAAAGCAGAAATAGATGTTTTTCTGGAACTCTCTTGCTTTTTTGATGATCCAGCGGATGTTGGCAATTTGATCTCTGGTTCCTCTGCCTTTTCTAAAACCAGCTTGAACATCTGGAAGTTCACAGTTCATGTATTGCTGAAGCCTGGCTTGGAGAATTTGAGCATTACTTTACTAGCGTGTGAGATGAGAGCAATTGTGCGGTAGTTTGAGCATTCTTTGGCATTGCCTTTCTTTGGGATTGGAATGAAAATGGACCTTTTCCAGTCCTGTGGCTACTGCTGAATTTTCCAAATTTGCTGGCATATTGAATGCAGCACTTTCACAGTGTCATCTTTCAGGATTTGAAATAGCTCAACTGGCATCCATCATGTCCACCTCCACTAGCTTTGTTTGTAGTGATGCTTCCTAAGGCCCACTTAACCACATTCCAGGATATCTGGCTCTAGGTGAGTGATCACACCATAGTGATTATCTGGGTCCTGAAGATCTTTTTTTGTACTACATAATTACAAGTGAAATATACACACAGAAATATGGAGATGCCATAAAGTTATATTCTCAAGTGAGTCCATTAGGAATACACTGAAAGCACATGCATGGAACTTCCAGGAAAACAACAGTTATGGTGGCTGATAGAACCAGCTCTGGAGCCAGACTGTCTAGGTTTAAATCCACATATCCTACTTACTTTAAGTATGGCCCTGGTAAGTCACTTTAACTTTCCTGCCCAAAGTTTTAATTTCTATAAACTAAGGGAAAACACTGAGCCCTAAATATTGGCATTCCCTTTATGATTCATTTTAGAATGTAAAATGGGCACTGAGCTGTGAACACGGCACAAAACTTATGGACCAAAAGCCCTGCTGGATAAAAAAAAAAAAAAAAAAATCAGTCTTGAAACTTATTACAAACTGTAATAAATTTTATAATTGGCTATCTCTTAAAAGAAGTGTCAGATAAAATAGTATTATGAGTTTTGTTTTCTTTACATAGAGTTTTAATCAAGGAAGAAAACAAATAATAAAAAATAAAATAGCAGGAAGTAAACAAGATGGAATTTACTACTGCAGTGAGTTTTTGTTTTGTTTTGCCATACCACTTTTTTTTTTTTTTTTTGCCCATAGACTATGGTTTGATTATTAAGGGGTGAAGTTTATAATGTATTATATGGCTCCTGTATTCATTCATATGCTTAGTTCATTCTGTTGCACAATGATTTTTATAAGAAGGAACTCAAAGTCCATTTCAAGCTCATATAATCCACAAAATAAATATTGGCTAATTTATTATTTTTGTAGTCTACAAAATTTAACATTTAAATTATTTTTTTCTAAAGAAAGAAGACTCATGACTTTGTACATGTTTGGACTGTCCATTTAAAAAGATTGTTGACTAGTTGCTTATATTTATAAAGGCTCAAACAAATAAACAAAACCTAATTTTTTAAAAAGAAACTGCAAAGGACCAGTGAATAGCTTTTTGTGTGCTCATTTTAAATGATTTTTTTCACAGATATAGACATTTTATATTTTAAACACTCAAATCTCGGATAAATCCTGACCAATGCATAAATTATCCAATTGCACTATATAGATGTGTCTACTAAGAACTCATAAAACTAGTGGACCAAAAATATAAAACATTTCCTGTTATAGGCTGATCGTTATTACATGTTTAAGCTAAAATTTTAAACTGCCTCATGAAAAATAATCTTTACAATTTTTATCCCCCTTGTAAACAAGTGAATGAAACACAAACCAGAATCAAGATTTCTGGGAGAAATATCAATAACCTCATATACTAAAATGACACCACACTTATGGCAGAAAGCAAAGAAGAACTAAAGAGCCTCTTGATGAAACTGAAAGAGGAGAGTGAAAAAGTCGGCTTACAACTCAACATTCAGAAAACTAAGATCATGACATCTGGTCCCATCACTTCATGGCAAATAGATGGAGAAACAATGGAAATAGTGAGCGGCGTTATTTTCTTGGGTGAGGTCAAAACAGTGAGGTCCTTTGCAGTCATTCAAAATCACTACAGATGGTGACGGCAGCCATGAAATTAAAAGATGCTTGCTCCTTGGAATAAAAGCTATGACCAACCTAGACAGCATGTTAAAAAGTAGAAACATTACTTTACCAACAAAGATCCATCAAGTCAAAGCTATTGTTTTTCCAGTAGTCATGTATGGATGTGAGAGTTGGACTAAAAAGAAAGTTGAGTGCCAAAGAATTGATGCTTTTGAATTGTGATGTTGTAGAAGATTCTTGAGAGTTCCTTGGACTGCAAGGAGATCCAACCAGTCCATCCTAAAGGAAATCAGTCCTGCATATTCACTGAAGCTGAAACTCCAATACTTGGCCACCTGATGCGAAGAACCGACTCAATGGAAAAGACCCTGATGCAGTGAAAGATTGAAGGTGGGAGGAGAAGGGGACGACAGAGGATGAGATGGTTTAATGGCATCACCAATGCGACGGACATGAGTTTGGGTAAACTCTGGGAGTTGGTGATGGACAGGGAAGGCTGGTGTGCTGCAGTCCCTGGTGTTGCAAAGAGCTGGACATGACTGAGTGACTGAACTGAACTGAAACATGTGAATGATCACAGTATCGGTTTTTATTAACTTTTATTAACATCTAGTAAGATATAACTACATTTAAATTTGCTTTTAAACAAATTATAAGGTTTTAGCAGAGATTATCATTGTAAACACATAAGTACACATTAATATATTTTACAAAGCCCAACATTAAAGTGTTTTGTTTCATGAAGTATATAGGTACAGGAAAGAGACATAAAATCCTAAGATGTCAGAGCAGATTGATGAAAATATTTGAAATCTGAAAATTGGAAATTAATGGAGTTTAAAAGCTGATGACATAAAAACAGAATACACCAAGACATTATCATCTTCATGAAACAGTTACCTAATTTATGATGGTTAGACATAATTAATTAAATTAAATTAATCAAATTAGAGTATTTTGTTTTCAATTAAAATACATGAATGTGAATGTGTAAAGATGATGTTAAAATATTTTTCAAGTTAGTACATTGAATACTATGTTCTTTATAGATCCTATATTTCTGTCATGTGATTTATATTTGAGAATACATTATTCTTATTCAGTTTTATCTACCCCTTTAAATCTGTTCACCTGTAATCTTCAGAAAGGCAGTCTTGCCTTGATATTCTTATACACTACAAAAATGATCACCACACTACGTCAACATCTATCTGCCAAAGTTGTTACAATATTATTGATTGTATTCCCTATACTTTAAATCACATCTCTGTGATTATTTTATATCTGTTAATTTATACCTTTTAATTCTCATCAATTATTTTGCCCGTATCCCTCTCTCCCTCCCCTCTGGCAACCACCACTTTGTTCTCTATGTCCATGACTATTTCTGTTTTATTATGTTTGCTTGTTTTTTCTTTAGATTCCACATATATATGAAATCATATGGTATTTGTCTTTATCTGACATGTGTCACTTAAAATAACAGCATCAAGGTGAAAATGGCCAGATTTCACTCTTTTTCATGATTGAGTATTACATTGGTTGATATGCCAATGTCCTTTATCCATTCATCTATCAATGGACAGCTATGTTTCTTTCATAATCTGCCTATTGGAAATGACAATGCTATAGTGAACATCAGGGTGCACACATATTTTTGAATTAGTGTTTTCATTTTCTTTCAGACAAACACAAAAGTGGATTTGCTGAATAGAATGGTGGTGCTATCTTTTAAATTTTTTGAAGAATCTTGAAACTGTTTTTCATATTAGCTGCATCCGTTCACATTCTCACTAACAGTGCACCAGGGTTCCCTTTTCTCCACATCCTCACTAATGCTTATTTGTTTTCTTTTTGATAATAACCATTCTAACATATATGAATTGATATTTTATTGAGGCTTTGAGTTGCATTTCCCTGGCAATTCATGATGTTGAGCATATTTTCATATTTCTTTTGGCCATTCGTAAATCTTCTTTGGAAATGTGTCTATTCAAGTCCTCTGTTTTTTAAATGGATTGTTTGCTTATTTGATATTGAATTGTATGAATTCTTGACATTTTTTGGAAATTAATCACTTACCAGATATATCATTTGCAGATATATTATGCCATTCAATAAGCTGTCTTTTCATTTTGATGATGGTTTCCTTCACTATAGAGAAGCATTTTATTTGATGTGGTCCCACTTGTTTATTTTCACTTTTGTTTCACTTGCCTTTTGGAGATGGGAAAGACAACCCACTCCGGTATATTTGCTTGGAGAATTCCATGAACAGAGGAGCCTGGTGGACTATACTCCATGAGGTCACAAAGAGTCGGACGTGACTGAGTGACTAACACAGCACAGACCTTGCCTTTGGAGTCAAATTCACAAAAACATTGCTAACACCAATGTCAATGACGTTATTGCCTGTGTTTTCATCTGGATCTTTATGGTTTCAGGCCTTATGTAAGATCGTTAATTCATTTTGAGTTGGCTTTTGCACATGATGTAAGAAAATGGTCTAGTTTCATTGTTTTACATGTAGCTGTCCAATTTTATCAACACCATTTACTGAAGACACTGTCCTTTTCCCATCAGATGTTTTTGGCTCCTCTGACCACATGAGTGTGAGTTTATTTCCGGTATCTCTCCTCTATTCCATTGATCTATGGGTCTATGTGTCTGTTTTTGTGCCTGCACCATATTGTGGAAAATTCTTCAAGAGATGGGAATACCAGACCACCTGACCTGCTCCTGAAATATCTGTATGCAGGTCAAGAAGCAACAGTTATAACTGGACATGGAACAACAGACAGGTTCCAAATCAAGAAAGGAGGATGTCGAGGCTGTATATTGTCACCCTGCTTATTTAACTTACATGCAGAGTACACCATAAAAATGCTAGACTGGATGAAGCACAAGCTGGAATCAAGATCGATGGGAGGAATATCAATAACCTCAGATACTCAGATGATACCACCCTTATGGCAGAAAGTGAAGAAGTACTAAAGAGCCTCTTGATGAAACTGAAAGAGGAGAGTGAAAAAGTTGACTTAAAACTTAACATTCAGAAAACTAAGATCATGGCATCTGGTCTCATTACTTATGGCAAATTGATGCGGAAACAGGAAAGAGTAACAGACTCGAATTTGGGGGGGCTCCAAAATCACTGCAGATGGTGACTGCAGTCGTGAAATTAAAAGACACTTGATTCTTGGAAGAAAAGTTATGATCAATCTAGACAGAATATTAAAAAGCAGAGACATTACTAACAAAGATCCATTGAGTCACAGCTATTGTTTTTCCAGTAGTCATGTATGGATGTGAGAGTTGGACTATAAAGAAAGCAGAGTGCCGGAGAATTGATGTTTTTGAACTGTGGTGTTGGAGAAGACTCTTGAGAGTTCCTTGGACAGCAAAGAGATCCAACAAGTCCATCCTAAAGGAAATGAGTCCTGCATATTCATTGGAAGGACTGATGCTGAAGCTGAAACTCCAATACTTTGGCCACCTGATGTGAAAAACTGACTCAATGGAAAAGACCCTGATGCCGAGAAAGATTGAAGACAGAAGGAGAAGGGGAAGACAGAGGATGAGATGGTTGGATGGCATCACTGACTCAATGGACATGAGTTTGAAAAAACTCCGGAGTTGGTGATGGACAGGGAAGCCTGTCATGCTGCAGTCCATGGGGTCGCAAAAAGTTGGACACAGCTGAGCAACTGAACTGAACTGAACCATACTGTTTTGACTACTGTAGCTAATATTAGTATAGTTTGAAATCAGAGACTGTGACACCTCAGGTTTGTTATTTCTTGAGATTGCCCTATACCATGTCTTTTGTGGTGTCATATAAATTTTAGAATGATTTGTTATAGTTCTGTGAAAAATGCTATGGGTATTTTCATAGAAGTTGCTTTGAATCTATAGATGGTTTTGGGTAGTGTGGAAATTTAACACTGTTAATCATTCTAATTTATGAAGATGGGCTATCATCTGATTTATTTATGCAGCTTTCAGTTTCTTTCATCAATGTCTTATAGTATTCTGAGTATAGATAGGAGTTTCACCTCTTGATTAAATTTATACCTAACTTTTTTTTTTCTTTTTGATGCAACTGTGAGATTGTTTTCTTAATTTCTCTTTATGATAGTTAATTCTTAATGTAAAGAAATGCAATAGATTTCTGTATATTGATTTTGTATCCTGAAACTTTACTGAACTCATATATTAGTTTTAATAGTTTATTAGTGAAGTCTTTAGAGTTTTCTAGATAAAGTATTATGTCATCTGCAAATAGTGGCAATTTTACTTTTTCCTTTCCAATTTGGATCTCTTTTATTTCCTTTTTGAGGGTCTGACTGCTGTGACTAGATCTTCCAATACTATGCTGAATAGTAGTGGGAAGAGTGTGCACTCTCATCTCCTTCCTGATCTTAGAGGAAAATTTTTCACTTTTCACCACTGATATAATGTTAGCTGTGAGCTTGTCGTATATAGCCTTTATTATGTTGAGGTATGTTTGCTGTTGGGATTCCCAGGTGGCCTTAGGGTTAAAAAATCTGCCTGCCAATGTAGGAGACATAGGAGTCTTGGGTTTGATCCCTGGGTTGGGAAGATCCCCTGGAGGAGGGCATAGCAATCTACTCCTGCATTCTTGCTGGAGAACCCCATGGGCAGAGAAGGACAAGTCTGTGTAGCTAGAGTCCATAGGGTCACAAAGAGTCAGATACAACTGAAGTGACTTAGCAAGCATGCACGCATGTTCCTTGCTAGTGGTAATATCCCCTTTGGTAAGAGATTTTTTTTTTATATATCATAAATGGATGTTGAATTTTGTCAAATGCTTTCCCTGCATCTCTTGAAATGACCAAGCAGTTTTATCCTTCATTTTGTTAATGTGGTGCATCACATTGATTGATTTACAGATATTGAATGACATTTGCATCTCTGGAATAAATCCCATTAAATCATAGTGTATGATCCTCTTCATGTAATTCTCTTAATGTATTTTGAATTTGGTTTGCTAATATTTTGCTGAGGATTTTTGCATCTATGTTTATGAAGGATACTGGCCTTTAATTTTCTTTTCTTTTAGTATCTTTGTCTTATTTAGCCCTGTAAATGAGTTTGAGTTTCTTCCTCTTCTATTAATATTTTTGACAGAGTTTGAGAAGGGTTGGTATTAGTTATTCTTTAAATGTTTGGTAGATTTCAGTAGTGAAGGCTTCTGGCCTTGAATTTTCATTGAGACATTTTTGATTACTGATTTAACCTTCTCAGCAGTAATTTATTTGCTAAGATTTTCTATTTTTTTCATGATTCAGTCTTAGTAGGTTGTGTGTTTTCAGGAATGTATCCATTTCTTCTGCGCTGTCCAGTTTTCGAGTATGGTTATTTTTAGTAGTCTCTCATGCTGCTTTGTATTTGTATAGTAACAGTTGTAATGGCTGCCTCTTTCATTTCCAATTTTGTATATTTGATTCCTTTCTTTTTCCCTTGTTGAGTCTGGCTAAAAGTTTGTCTATTTTGTTTATCTTTTAAATAAACCACCTAGTAGTTTCACTGATCTTTTCTGTTGTCCTTGAGTTCATTTTTTACTGCTCTGCTTTTTGTTATTTTCTTCCTTCTGCTAACTTTGGGCTTAATTTATTCTTCTTTTTCTAGTTCTTTGAGATGTAAAGTAAGTTATCTCTGCTAATAGAACTTATGTTAATAGGAATGATGGATAATAAACATGGGGGGAAAAAAACAAGAACAAATAGCAGCTGATAAGGACTCTGCAGAAAAGTTCAGCTAGTTAAGGCAAAGGATAATTTAAAGGGAGGCAGACAGGAAATATCGCTTTAAATGAATTACAAGAATAATAAATGATATGAAATCATCATAAAAGTAATTCCTAATGGATGAATAATTGGTACAAATACCCTAAGATAAGAATTAACTGTACATCTTTGAGAAATAAAAATAGCAGCTATGTTGTTAAAGCAAGTAAGAGAAGAAATGGAATGCATGGCACCAGGCAGGTAGGCAAAGGTTATTGTCACATAAAATGATCTATCAAAAAATAATAATAATTTACATTTTACTCTTAAGTAAGCGATTGGAAATCCACTGGAAATTAATGGATCACCACTGTTCTTAGCAGAAGGGCAAAATTTGTTTAAAATATTCGACAGTTTATGTCTATTAGAATGTATTGTTCCATCCTTCGGGCTCCTTTTGCAACATACTCTTCCTTGCCTTTGCTTCTACAGTATAACTGGATATTTTTCAGGCCATTCAATTTTCATGATTTGACCATGCTGCTTCTTTCACCTGAGATGAATGAATTTATAAATAAATGAATGTATCATTTTTAGACGTTGTAAGCAACCAACTCATACCAAGACTTGTGAAATAATAAAACAACTAGAAAGGGAGAAAACAAGAGACTTTCTCCAAACCTCAAATCTCACTTCAACATTAAAGACTTAGTGCCTGTGCCACCGTTTCTAGACCAGCCTTCCTCCTCTTTCCACCTCCTGGTGCTTAGTCACTCAGTCGTGTCCGACTCTTTGTGACCCCATGGACTGTTTCCTGCCAACTCCTCTGTCCATGGGATTTTCCAGGCAAGAGTACTGGAGCGGGTTGCCATTTCCTTCTCCATTCCAACTCTTATCTCAATATTTATTATGTATTCATCGATCAAAAAATTCCCTGTAAGGCAACACAGCCTGAGACAGATGGGGATCTGTGATGCTGCATTTTATTCTCAGTTAAGTCATGTACAGTGAAAAGATAAGCATACAGAGCTGTAGACTCCAGAGAGAACTCTATTTACATGCAAAAGAAGGCCTACAGATTGCTTTAAATTATAACTCGAACCAGGAATGAAAAATGTAAAATTCTCACCTCAGGAAGACAGAGCTGCATTATATAAATGTTTAATATAAAGTAGGGTTTACACAGAGTTATCTTGCATAGTTTGGGAAGCAAAGTCAAGATATGTGGAAGTACAGGACACAGACATCCTGTCGGCAGCCTCTCGGTCAGAACAGATCTCTATTGCTTCAAAACTGTACAAACTTGGGAGGTGAGGGCAAATATAAGGCTGGGAGGCTTATAAAATATTCAGTTCAGTTCAACCACTCATCGTGTCTGACTCTTTGCGACCCCATGGACTGCAGCACCTCAGGCTTCCCTGTCCATCACCAACTTTCGGAGTTTACCCAAACTCATGTCCATCATGTCAGTGATGTCATTCAACCATCTCATCCTCTGTAGTCCCCTTCTCCTCCTGCCTTCAATCTTTCTGAGCATCAGGGTCTTTTCAAATGAGTCAGTTCTTCAAATCATGGGGCCAAAGTGTTGGAGTTTCAGCTTCAGCATCAGTCCTTCCAATGAATATTCAGGACTGATTTCCTTTAGGATGGACTGGTTGGATCTCCTTGCAGTCCAAGAGACTCTCAAGACTCTTCTCCCACACCACAGTTCAAAAGCATCAATTCTTCGGCACTCTGCTTTCTTTATAGTCCAACTCTCACATCCATACACGACTACTGGAAAAACCATAGTTTTGACTAGATGGACATTTGTTGGTAAAGTAATGTCTCTGCTTTTTAATATGCTGTCTAGGTTGGTCATAGCTTTTATTCCAAGCAGCAAGCACCTTTTAATTTCATGGCTGCAGTTACCATCTGCAGTGATTTTGGAGCCCCCAAAATAGCCTCTCACTCTTTCCATTGTTTTCCCATCTATTTGCCATGAAGTGATGGGACCAGATGCCATGATCTTAGTTTTCTGAATGTTGAGTTTTAAGCCAACTTTTTCACTCTCCTCTCTCAGTTTCATCAAGAGGCTCTTTAGTTCTTCTCTTTCTGCCGTAAGTGTGGTGTCACCTGTGTATCTGAGGTTATTGATATTTCTCCTGGCAATCTTGATTCCAGCTTGTGCTTCATCCAGTCCAGCATTTCTCATGTTGTACTCTGCATGTAAGTTAAATAAGCAGAGTGATAATATACAGCCTTGATGTATTCCTTTCCACAATATTAAAGCATAGAGCCATTTTTGTACAATAAGCAGAAGGTGGGCAAACCTTCTTAACAATTTTACTAGAGCAAACAATAGGACATGTAAAACTATTAGCTTTGAGTTTTCAGAAATATTAAAAAACATAATCTTCATGAATTCAAGTATAAAAAATTAAATGAAAAAAGTACTGAGATATATATGAAATAATGCTAAGATATTAAAGATGAAAACAGAAGAAAAACTTTTCATTATTTATGAGTAAATGGAATGAACCAACATCAAGTCAAACATGCAATTTGGGAAACACACTAAAAGTATCTTTAAAATTTGATACCTGTTAAAGACATGGTGGATATCAAAAGCTGAGAATATATATGAATAGAAATATATGGAGACTATAGTTTCATATCATAGGTAAAGTATATTTCTGGAAAGATAAACTAGAATAAATAAAATACTAAAATAAAGAGAAAACAAAAATATTCAAAAATATTTCTAACGTGTACGTGTTTTTCTTTAAAAAAAAAAAACCTAACCTATTGACTATAAGAATTCACTGTATTCTGGTCTCAAATAATGCAAAAATAACAGAAGTTTAGCATATTCTGGAAAAGTTTTAAATTTTGATAATAGAGAAAATAAAAGTCATAAACATTCATGTATAAAAACATAAATGACCAATTTTAGGGAATATTAAGTAATTCTCGTTTATTATTACATTTTCATAAACTACCACCAACATGCACAGACAACCTAAAGAGATATTTTATATGAAAAATAAGAACACAAAATTAAAAAAATATTATCTCTGTTACCTAACCCCAAAGTGCATTAATGGAAAACACAAACGCTAAAACAGAAGGCTGGATATAAGATGGCATAATCCTGATTCTATCTCATATCATCATCTTTGTGATGGCTATTCTATGTATTTAAAATTAAGCTTAGATCACTCATTCATTCAATATATATATATATATTTGAGCACCAATATGCCAAAGACTATGCTAGGCAGCAAATACTGACAAAAAGTAATGAACAATATGGTAACAAAAATGGAAAAGGAAAAGACCAATATTGATTTTTACAGGATGATTACATAAAATGAATGATACAAGTCTATAAACACATGTCTTATTGCAAACAAAGAAATTATGGAGCAAGAGAGTATTAAGGTAAATTCTTTTAATTAAGGAGTCAGAAGTAATAAAATTGTTCTTGAATATGGAAATTTTGAAAATCATAAATTTAATTGCAGGTATTATTTTAATACTATTGTATAAACTTTAAATCATTTAAGACAAGTTTAAAAGCAAAGATTTACCTATGTAACCAATACTGTAATTAAAATAATTTCCATTATCATGAAAAATAATACATAGAAAGACAAACTAGATATTAACATATTAAAAATACCCATTAAGAGAAAATATGTATTTTATTTGGATAAAAAAGCAATAAATTACAAGAATATACTGTATTTGAGAATAACCAAGGCAAAAGAGTAAAAAAAAGCTAGTTAAAAATGTGAAACAGTTTTGAATATAGAAAATTTTAAGTGTTTTTGTATATTTTGTCTATGTGAATGGATAGAGCTAAATTATATCCCTAAATTTCTATACTTATTGGTACTTGAGGGTGATTTTAGAATTTGTAATTTCTATATTTACAGTTTTCTTTCTTAAAACTATATACTTTAAGATTTTTAAAAATGGAGTCAAAATGTCTATGAAAAAGCAAACAAACAAGTATCTCTGGCTTATTTCTTACTTTGTTTGAGCAGAATATTTCTCATTTGTCTTGCTTAATTAACCAGTCAAGTCAGTGCTTTGTTTTTTTAGCAAAGATGTATAAATCTGGGATTAATGGCTATGCCCAGGGAATATCCTTAGATATCATGACCTTGATTTTAACATGTCTCTAGAAATGTGGGACATTAAATGAACTGGAACTTGTTTATTTTTCATCATTTGAAGAAATATTTATTCTTACCTGATACACTTGCCCCCAAAGCTCTTGAGATTTTTTTTGTTCTACTTTTCTAGCAAATGACAGCTTTGAAGTGTCTGTTTCATTTGAAAAGTAGTGCATACATTTCAAATGTTTGAATACAACAGAGGAAAAAATAAAACATCATTATGATTCCAATTTGAGGTACAATTTAAATTTTAAAATGGTTATTTTAATCATCTTTCATGAGGCTACCTTAACCAGTCATCAACTCCCTCACTATCCTCTGATTCTTGTGTTCAAATAGCAATATTTTCCATTTTTGCAAAGGGTTCTCTTGCATGCATTCTCAGTCGCATCTCACTCTGTACCCCTGTGGGCTGTAGCCTGCCAGGTTCCTTTGTCCATGGGATTCCCCAGGCAAGACTACTGGAGCGGGTTGCCATTTTTTTTCCAGGGGATCTTTCCAACGCAGGGATTGAACCCACATCTCCTGCATTGCAAGTGGATTCTTGACCACTGTGCTGCCTGGGTTAAGCATTAGGGCTCTCTCATTGTCATCCTTGTTTTTTTTTCAGTCTGACTTTTTGTCTGACCCCTTGGACTACAGCACGCCAGGCTCCTCTGTCCTCCACTGTCTCCCGGAGTTTGCTCAAATCCATGTCCATTGTGTCAGTGATGCTATTTAACCATCTCATCCTCTGTCATCCTCTTCTCCTCCTGCCATCAATCTTTCCCAGCATGAGGGTCTTTTCAAATGAGTCAGTTCTTCGAATCAGGTGGCCAAAGTATTGGAGCTTCCGCTTCAGCATCACTCCTTCCAATGAATATTCAGGGTTGATATCCTTTACAACTGAAGGATTATTTTACCCCATAGCATTTTTGATAATTCATAACCCAGAACTAATTCCTTTAAAATCCCTTATACATTTTCCACTTGCTAAACTCCATCTTAAACTTTGCATTACTAAAGAAATGTTTTTGCTTCTCTTCCCCTCTCTGTAGGAGGTCTTCCTGGCTCCTTTCTCCATTTATTCCTGAGATCTTTTAATGCCTTTTCTCCTTTTAATGCTGAGAGATTAAATTTAGTCCTTGTTTTTCTCCACAGACATTCATATTGCAACTAATGCCAAAACTCAGCAAAGCAAAAGATTTTCTATTGAACAGGACTCTTCTGAATTTTATGACATTCAATTAAGCATTAATTTTGTTTGGAGTCAGATACCTCTCCCAAACACACGTATTTCTTCCTAACATATAACATACTCTCCTGAAAAGAATTTCAGTGGATTAGGATTTATCTATCCTCTTCTGCCACTATCATAGAGCCTAGTAATGCTAAAAATGTAGTTCCTGGCCTAGTGTCAGCACCACCTGTGACCATGATAAAAATGCAGATTCTTGGGTCCTCTTCCCAACCTACTGAATCAGAAATTCTAGGAGCTTCTCCATTGATTCTGAAACATGCAAAAGTTAACAACCAATGAAAAGAATCTGCAGCAACAGGGAAAAAACTATAACATGCATGGACTCAAAATATATTTCTATGTGATTGGATCATTAAATAGCATGACCTTTATTTTAATCTGTCTCTAGAAATACGGTACATTAAATGAGCTGGAACTTTTAAATTTTTCATCATTTGAAGAAATATTTATTCTTACCTGATATGCTTGCCCTCAAAGCTCTTGTGTGTGTGTGTGGGCGGGGGCGGGGGTGGGGAGGGGTGGAGGGATGGGGGGACGGCAAGTATATTAGGGAAGCATAGGTCTGGGAATGGAGGTGGGTGGTGAGCAGATACCTGTACATTCAAAGTAGAGTTCTGGTCATGTTGCCCTGAACTTGCCTCATCCCCAGCTACAATCTTCAATAGCCCTCTTGAGCCTGTTTGTTCTTCATCTATTCTTCCATTACACAATTCACTTTAATTCATTGCGGGATGCCTATATACCTGGCCTGGAATCAAATCTACCTGAAACTTTTTCTGTGCTTTCCACTGGCAGGGTTCATCCTACTCCCAGGTGAGACTTACTGACTGCTCTAGGTCTCTTTGTATCATTTCCTAGTTTTCCATGTCTGTAGCCATAAGCACCTAGTAATAATTTTTATGGTATCTGACTGAGTGCCTGAGGTCATCAGCCATTTTCTCCACTCTGTCTGGATTGGAACATCAATGTCTTCTGGCATTGAATAATCTGATGTCTCTCTGAGCTATTTCTAGCCCCACAGCAGCCAATATTTATTTATTTTTTCTTGTACAGTGTTGTGTTTGTTTCTGCCATACAACACGAATCAGCCATAATTATACGTATATCCCCAATCTTTGTTAGACTTGCTGAGTTTTGCTGTCTTGCACAGGCCAGCATTGGACCAAATGCCTGAGGTTAAATCCCTCTTAGACCTTGATGCCTTCCTCTGCTCAGCTGTCCTTCCTCATGTGTTCCGCTCCACAGTCACCTCAGAAGCTTCCAACTTTGATCTGTACCACCTCTGCTTAGCAAGACTGCTCTCCCCTTCGGCTCTATCTCCATGCTGTACTGTCAGAGTCATCCCAGAGAGAAATCCAACACAATCATGAGACTTAATCTGTATGTTTCACTTCTCTGAGGATTCATCATTCTTTGCTGTCTGTTGTCAAATGCCTGGTATGGGAATATAGTCAAATGCCATTTAACCCGTTAAGGAGGCTGAAAGAGAAGTTCTGAGTCCTGTTTTGAAATGAAATTTTTTTCAAGCTATCATCTTTCATGACTGTCTTTCATTTTGGCTATATTTAGCAATCCATAATTTTCTACTTTGTGGATTTTAAACATTTTGGAACTTTTTTGGTAGGCTCAACTCCTTAAGAAGAGCCTGAGCTAGAAACTTGGTGACCGTGATGTATCGAGGGAGGGCTCTCAGGAGAAGGGTCATGAGGGAAGCTGGATAGACAAGGAAAACAAGTCAAGCAAAGATGGGATTTTGTCCAGAGTACTGGCTTCAGCCTGGCCCACAGGGAGCTCTGGAACATGAACTCAACCAGAGCCATTCTACATTATGAGGCAAGGGGGTCAGGTTTCAGTCAGTTCAGTCGCTCAGTAGTGTCCGACTCTTTGCAACCCCATGAATTGCAGCACGCCAGGCATCCCTGTCCATCACCAACTCCCGGAGTTCACCCAGACTCACGTCCATCGAGTCCGTGATGCCATCCAGCCATCTCATCCTCTGTCGTCCCCTTCTCCTGCCTCCAATCCCTCCCAGCACCAGAGTCTTTTCCAATGAGTCAACTCTTCACATGAGGTGGCCAAAGTACTGGAGTTTCAGCTTTAGCACCATTCCTTCCAAAGAAATCCCAGGGCTGATCTCCTTCACAGTGGACTGGTTGGATCTCCTTGCAGTCCAAGGGACTCTCAAGAGTCTTCTCCAACACCACAGTTACAATGCATCTATTCTTCGGCGCTCAGCTTTCTTCACAGTCCAACTCTCATAACCCATACATGACCACAGGAAAAACCATAGCCTTGACTAGACGGACCTTTGCTGGCAAAGTAATGTCTCTGCTTTTGCATATGCTATGTAGGTTGGTCATAACTTTCCTTCCAAGGAGTAAGTGTCTTTTAATTTCATGGCTGCAGTCATCATCTGCAGTGATTTTGGAGCCCAGAAAAATAAAGTCTGACACTGTTTCCAGTGTTTCCCCATCTATTTGCCATGAAGTGATGGGACCAGATGCCATGATCTTCGTTTTCTGAATGTTGAGCTTTAAGCCAACTTTTTCATTTTCCTCTTTCACTTTCATCAAGAGACTCTTTAGGTCTTCTTCACTTTCTGCCATAAAAGTGGTGTCATCTGCATATCTGAGGTGATTGAGATTTCTCCCGGCCAGTCAGGTTTATGTTCGCTCATTTCAGTCAGTTGTTGACTGATGGCTATCCTGGGGAGTGGAGTGGGCGGTTTGGGGTAGGAATCCATAGCTTCCCAGGGAGGTTTGCTCCTATTTAGCTGAAGGAAATTCTCTCAAAGAGGGGGTAACATTGGGCCATTAGCAGTCAATATTCATCCTGCTAGTGAAGGGAACATGAGCAGACAAAGATAAAAGAAAAAAAAAAAAAGAAGAAGAAGAGAAGAGAAAAAAAGAAAAGAAAGAAAGCATCCACTAAAGTATTGTAAATCAAATAAATAATTTTGGGGAAACAGTATAAATAAAAGCAGCATTAGGGCTTAGTGTTAACTACTTTTTAAAAGAAGCCTTTTCATACTAGGCTTCTTCTATAGAGCTGAGTTTGTTCAAAAAATAGAATGCTACCATATATCTTACAAGATATGTTTTTACATGCCTGTCTATAAGCCACATCTCTATTTAGTCTGAGAACTTCTAAATTACTAAAGTTAAACCTGAATACTTCATTGGAATGTCCAAAATATCTAATATTTAATGTCAACTTTGCTAAATATTAGAGAAAGCTTTATATTTCTACTTAAATTGAATAAAGTTTTGAATAATTTCCAATTTTGAAGTCAAACTTTTTTTTCAGAAAAAAACCTGATAATATTGATGCCTTAAGATTAACAATTCAGATTTTTATAAGAATAGTAAAATAATCAATGTTCTTCATACGTAAACATGTAAAAAAAAAGACATGATCTCCAGAGAATTCCTTGTCACTGTTTGCCTTCCTACAAGGGATATATAACTTCCTTCCTTTTGCATACGTGCTCAGTCACTCAGTTGTGTCTGACTCTATGCAATCCCCTGGACTGTAGCCTGCCAGGCTCCTCTGTCCATGAGATTTTCCTGGCAAGAATACAGTGGGTTGCCATTTTCTACTTCATTCTTCCTGTTAGGTTAGCCATTATGGTTAACATCATTGTTGGCGATGTTTACAATCATCTCCTTACTTTTTCCTCATGTATTTAGAATGCTTATGAGTGAAAGTCTTCTTTTTAAATACAACTTATTAAAGAATATTTTGAAAAATCCCTTTATCAAATTTTCATACTTAACATCACAATTATTGACAATACTTATTCAAAGTGTTTATTCTAGTTGATGTTTACTATTTATTGAACATTCACCAGGTTGCATGCAATGCCTTTTCTGTACTTTTTTTCACTTCCCTAAAGAGAGGAAGGTCGTTTAATTCAACTTTAGCCAGCAAAGAATCTTCACCAAAGATGTATGAATTTATACACATGTACAATCTTCTGAGGATGATCTATAACACCTATTTTCAATTAAAGTGAAGGAAATACCCTGTATAATGCATGTTCTGTCAGAAAAGCAACATGGGAAATGAACACTAACGTTTCATGAGGCCACTACAGCACTTCGTATTGAAAAAGTAGGTCGATCAATCAATCTTTGAAAAAGTTACTGGTACTCATTTTATGTGAAATACTTCACTACATGTTTAAAGCAAAATATAATAGGGAAATCTACTTTGCAAAGCTTCTGCATTATAATTGGTGGCATCCTCACATGATGGAAGTCAAAAAGAAGAAAAAGAAATGCTTCTCTTGGATACTTGAGTGGAAAAAAGTTGAACTGTCAGACAGTGAAACTTGTGAGAATTTGATTAAAAGAAAGAACGCCTAAAAAGGAAGTGGGGATATCTTTCCTAGAGTCTACTTAGCATATAGGTAGAGGAATGCTTCATAGAAGAAAAAAGTCATCGATCTATTCAATGATGAAAGAATAAAGCTGTAACATGAATTTCACAAAATAAGTAAATCCTCACACACCTACAACCTGGAAAATATAACTTCAGTAGTTTTCAGAGCAGAATCTTGCAAACCTTCCAAGAGGATTCATAACGATAGCCCTGTAGCCTCTGAGACTTATATTGAAAGGCTTCTATGAACGTTAATCCACTTCCCAATGAGTAGTCTTGACAGATTCAAGAATAAAAATCAAGGACTGGTCAATTGTCATTCTCACTCCTTCCCCGGAAATTCATTTGGCATTGTGCAGACCTATCCACAGAGCTTAGCAAGAAAGACTCTGGGAAGAGGGCTTGAAATTGAAATGTTTGAGATTTCAAAGGACTTAAATGAAGCTGAGTTAGCCTGGCATCATTTTCCTGACCAGTAAAGTCTTTTCAGACAGTAAAAATCTACATTAAGGAGTGTATTCTGAATAAATAAAAGAATCTTCCCATAAGACATCTGTTTTAATTAAAGCTGGAAAATGGAGTGCCTCATTGGAAAAACAGAACTCTTTTCTCAGCTTTCTAGTCTGAAGGTACTTTCCTGAATTTAAAATCAGAAAGGTTTAAGTGTTAACTGCAGTACACTGACAGTCTCCACCAGCCTTTTGAAATAAGGGGGTAATTTACATTTGATATGTTCTCATATCTTTAGTGCTCAATCCACCTTCTAAGAAGCTGGAGTGTTTTTCTAAGAATTCTGCCAGAAATAAAAAATGTCACCACTTGTAATCTGCATTATATTTTAGGCAGCTGGCAACTGAGAACTTTGTCCTCACCTGATGATTAGCAGTCAACTCTTGTCAGGGTCAGGGGGCGGTGACAAGTCGAGAGACTGAACTGGAACAGAGTATCCCATGAAAGGATCTGGGAAAGGAGAAAACAGGGACAATGCTCAGTCACCATCCTTATTAGAGAATATTAGTTAATACTACTAGCTAGAAAAACGAAATCAGTGTACAAAGGATGGGAAATGGCAAGAAAAATGCAGATATAGCCTGAACCCAGATCTCTGAAATAGTAGAAGGGTAGTGGGATGTGTGGGGGGCAAGTCTGACCCAGAAAAAGTTACAGCAAGTGTGACCAGAGTGGCCTGCTTAACTTTTCTAAGCTGTTGAGACAGGCATCAAGTTTCAAAGGGTCAGGCTGGCTCAAAGGTGTGAAGTCAAGATGGAAAACTAACAGGCAAGTTGGAAATCTATGAAATTATACAATGCAGTAAATGCTTCAACTATGATACATGTACCCTAATGAGAAAAATTCAAATGTATTATGGTATAGAACTAGATTTCAGAGCATTTTGTCATTGTTAAAATTCTTACTTGTCAAACTCTCTTCAGTATATATTGACCTCATTTTAATTGAGTTGAATTATTAGCTTAAAAATAAACATTGTAGTTTAATATGCCCTATTCTACTTTCCATGAGCTTCCATAATATTTATTATCACAGCAGTCATATCTGCTATGACGTGACTGACCACCTGGATATGGTACCTAGATTGCCATCTACTGGAAACTACTGCAAATTACATATGGAAACACCAGACCGGAGAGTGCTTACTATGAGTTCAGTTCTACATACGGTGACATAGTGATGCAATTTCTGGGAGACGACATGGTAAATATAAAAGCACTGTGTGATAACTCTGCTTTCAGTTATTAATGAATACAAGCATCCTGTATAAGTTTCTTCCTTCAATGTGTCTGATATGATTTTGTACAATCAATACCTCATCACCTGAATGTTCTAAATATTCTGTTTTTGACACACAGGAATGTTTCTAGGTTTTATTAATAAAGTAAAAAATATATAATTTATTCCATAAAGAAAGTTATGAATACTTCTTAAATTTATCTTTTATCACAAACACTGATATTCTGATATTTTGTCTTCTCCTTATTAATAATGTTTATACTCGAAGGGAATAGAAAGGAAATGTTATGCTTCATAAAAAGTAATATACTAGATATTTTAAAACCATCTAAACTGTAATATTATGCCTAAAATGTAAACTCTAAAATTCGTTTTGTTGCACTGCTAATAAAGTGGGCCCAGAAAGTTACAGTGATTAAAATCACAACTATCTGATGGTAACATTTAGGATGAGAATATCAAACCTGGGAAAGAATAGGATGTAATTTAATCTTAACCACACAGAGACTTTTTACAATGTTCAATTTTCATAATTTTTTTAAATAAAATCTTGAGGATCTAGAAATTACTTAAACAAATCCAATTAATAAGTATTTTTTTCTACCAACAATGTATGATATACATTTTTTCTACAAAAGAAGCATGATTTCTTAGTATAATAAAAATGTGCTCATTCCACATAAAATGCATCAAAAATTATTCCAGTATTATATTAGACTTTGTTTTATATAATAAAGTGCCACTATTATAAAAGTTAATATATTGGGAATTTTGTATTCTTCTTCATTGGGAATTGACATTGTTAAGAAAGGTAAATAGCTCAATATCTACCATCTATCCATAACAGTAAGTATTATAGAAGTGATTTGTATTCACAACAATGTTACATATGTCTGTGTCTTCTGATCTTTAAGTTATGCTTCTTAAAACATATTGTATCAATCTTGAAGAATTATATGACAGTAAAGATCCTTGAAAGTGTATCTGATTCATCTTGTTGGCTTCAGCTGGAAATGCATGAAAGTCATGTAAGACAGGTGAATCTTATTATTCGATAACTACACAGTAGCAAAATTCACAAATCCTCTTCCAAATAAGTACATTCTTGAATTCAATGACCTTTGCTATCAAAACAGTCCTTAATATATGTGACTGGGTTTATGCTGACTGGGTTAAATTTATTTCCTCAGTGGAAATAGAGAACGACATGACATTGTATATTTAGGATACTTATCACTGAGTTCCATGGAATGATACCTAATCACAAGAACCTTCACTAAAAATCTCTTTCATGTCAAAATTAATGTTCACATATTCGATTTATGTTATATTCCAGTCTCAACTTTCTCTGTTAAGGAATAAATCTGGTTACTTATGCACATAGTTTTCCATTCTATATTACAAGATTATCATTTTTAAGCTTATGGAAAGAGTTTCAGTATCATGTTTTAGCTTCAACATTCTGAGGAACAAATCATGAGTTCCTCACCTGGATTTCAGTTATTGCTTTTCTTTAGTATTTTGGATTCAATTATTTCTATAGTGAGACAACAAAGACTCATTTTCCCCAGAGATTTACCCTTGGTCCTATGTTGGTTAGTATTACAGAGAAATGCTAAGGAGTGCAATATCTAGCCAAAAAGTTCAACTTGGAGACAAAAAGGCTGTAATGCTTTGCTAAAGACTCCATTTGCCTTTTCTAAAGTTATGAAGAAAAACAATGAAATGACAGCATCTTTTTCAATATTTCCCACTGACTGCCATAGAACACTGATCCTGCGTAAAAGTCTTAGTATACAACTGAAATACCTCTATTTTAGGACAGAACTTCAAGCTTAATGACATAGTTCAACTAAACTGAATCATCATCAGATTGCTGACATCTTCTAGAGATGTCCAATCAAACCTATCACTGTTACTTGTGCCTACATCATTATTTTTGTAGTCTTCATTTCTGACAGTGATTTCCATCTAAGTAAAATAAGTTGCCTTCCAAAACCAAACCAATTCGGCCTGGTATATAGAAACTCATTCCAAATGATGATCACTTTAAAGAGACGAATACCATGCAGTATGTAGCAAGTACTTTTTTGTTGTTTTAGCCTCTCCCTTTGTGTTCCCTTTGGTTTAAGTGTATCTACTCCAAAATCCAAATGTGCTTAGAAAAAGCACATTTGGATTATATAGCAGGTCATCCAATTAGAATACTAGCTCACTCACTAAAACATTTACCCAACTGTAGGATACATCCAATCAGCAGGCTTTTTAATTGCATATACAGTAAATTTTGGTAGGGATTACAAGTTCACAGTTAAACATGTTCCATTAAGAGAAATATACATTGCAGAGAACGGTCTTGCCTGAAACATACAGATATACTTGGTCCTTTGAGGTAATGTCTTTTTAAAACACAAAATACCTTATTTTGTTGTCTAGCATATTTTAATCAGCTTTTTGTTTATACAGTTCATCTATGTTGTATAACTTACGTTTGCTAATTTTCAGTGTGATAGATGATTTCATAAGATAATTATATCACAATAATTTATCCACTCCATTCTTGATAGACATTTATGTTATTTCCAGGTTTTAGCTATGATAAATAACACTGCTATGGGTATTTTGTGACAAGCCTACTGCATATGTGTACGCACATATGTTGGAAGTAAAGTGGAATTTCAAAGTCATAGAAAACATTTACTTAAAAAGTTAGTTCAGTTCAGTTCAGTCGCTCAGTCGTGTCCACTCTTTGCAACCCCATGAATCGCAGCACGCCAGGCCTCCCTGTCCTTCACCAACTCCTGGAGTTCACTCAAACTCACGTCCATCGAGTCGGTGATGCCATCCAGCCATCTCATCCTCTGTCGTCCCCTTCTCCTCCTGCCCTAAATCCCTCCCAGCATCCGGGTCTTTTCCAATGAGTTAACTCTTCACATGAGGTGGCCAAAGTATTGGAGTTTCAGCTTTGGCATCAGTCCTTCCAATGAACACCCAGGACCGATCTCCTTTAGAATGGACTGGTTGGATCTCCTTGCAGTCCAAGGGACTCTCAAGAGTCTTCTCCAACACCACAGTTCAAAACCATCAATTCTTCGGCGCTCAGCCTTCTTCACAGTCCAACTCTCACATCCATACATGACCACAGGAAAAACCATAGCCTTGACTAGACGCACCTTTGTTGGCAAAGTAATGTCTCTGCTTTTGAATATGCTATCTAGGTTGGTCACAACTTTCCTTCCAAGGAGTAAGCGTCTTTTAATTTCATGGCTGCAGTCACCATCTGCAGTGATTTTGGAGCCCCAAAAAATAAAGTCTGACACTGTTTCCACTGTTTCCCCATCTATTTGCCATGAAGTGATGGGACCAGATGCCATGATCTTCGTTTTCTGAATGTTGAGCTTTAAGCCAACTTTTTCACTCATAGTAGGTTATATTAAATGATTTTCCAAGGTGTTTATACAAAAACTTTCTTCCACCCGTAGTGTATGAGATATTCTGCTGCTTTAAAATCTTATAAAAATTTGGTATTGCCAACTTATATAGCCCTTTCAGAAGGGTGTTAGTGGTATATTGTAGTAATTTTTATTTGCATTCTCCAGTGATTAATGAGATTGCTCACTTCTTTTGTATTTTCACTGGCCAATTTGATATATCCTATTTTGTGAAGTGCCTGTTCAACCCCATTTTCTTTTGGACCCTGTGTTTCTCCAGTGATATGTAGTTTTCCTACATTCTACCCAGAATACAGAATATAGTCTTTTCTAGATTACGTGAATTGCAAATATTTTCACTCATTTTCCTTTCTCTCTTAATGGTAACTTTTCACATGTAATTTTAATGTAGTCTGATTTCTCACTTTTTTTAATTATTATTAATGCTTTTAGGAGTCCTGTTTAAAAATATTTCACTACCTAAGATAATAAAAATGCTCTTTTATGTTTTCTAAAATCTTTTGTTTTGCCCCCCAACACATACAGTGAATCAGCAATTGTTACTTTATATATGGGAGGGGAAAAGGTCAAGTTATTTGTTTTTGCCATAAGGACATCTACTTGGCATTGTCCCATTTGTTGAGAGGAAAATATTCCCCCACTAACCTATACTGCCACCCTTGTACCATATAAGATCATCTGTACTCACGAGGTGCTCTGGTATATCTGTTCGATTTCACTGATTTGTATTTGTCTGTCTTAGTCAATACTTTCATACTTATTGTTGCTTTACGGTTAAGCATATATGTCTGATAGGGGCTTCCCAGGTGGTGCAATAGTAAATAATCTGCCTGTCAATGCAGGAAATGCAATAGATGCACGTTTTATCCCTGGGTCAGAAGATCCCCTGGAGTAGGCAATGGCAGCCAATTCCTGCATTCTTGCCTGGAAAATTCCATGGACAGAGGAGCCTAGCAGGCTACAATCTGTGGGGTTGCAAAGAGTCAGACACGACTGAATGTGCGTGTGCACACACACGCGCGCACACACACACACACACACACACACCTGATAATCTGATAAGAGAAATCCTATCACCTTGTATGTTTCCAAGCATGTCTTGGTTTGGAAATAACCTTTGCATTTCGAAACCAATAACAGTTTACAATGATCATGTAAGAACCAGCTGGCATTCTTACTGGGATTACAATGAATATACAAATCAATTTGAGGGAATTTAACTTCTTTAAATTATTAAATCCCTTCATTATTGGACCCAGTATCAGTTCAGTTCAGTTCAGTTCAGTCGCTCAGTTGTGTCCGACTCTTTGTGACCCCATGAACAGCAGCACTCCAGGCCTCCCTGTCCATCACCAACTCCCGGAGTCCACCCAAACCCATGTCCATCGAGTTGGTGATGCCGTCCAACCATCTCATCTCTGTTGTCCCCTTCTCCGCCTGCCCTCAATCTTTCCCAGCATCAGGGTCTTTTCAAGTGAGTCAGCTCTTCTCATCAGGTGGCCAAATTATTGGAGTTTCAGCTTCAATATCAGTCCCTCCAATGAACACCCAGGACTGATCTCCTTTAGGATGGACTGGTTGGATCTCCTTGCAGTCCAAGGGACTCTTGAGAGTCTTCTCCAACACCATAGTTCAAAAGCATCAATTCTTCGGCACTCAGCCTTCTTTATAGGCCAACTCTCACATCCATACATGACCACTGGAAAAATCATAGCCTTGACTAGATGGACCTTTGTTGGCAAAATAATGTCTCTGCTTTTTAATATGCTAGGTTGGTCATATGTGTAGGGTGGTCATAACTTTCCTTCCAAGGAGTAAGCGTCTTTTAATTTCATGGCTGCAGTCACCATCTGCAGTGATTTTGGAGCCCAGAAAAATAAAGTCAGCCACTGTGTCCACTGTTGCCCCATCTATTTGCCGTGAAGTGATGGGCCCCGATGCCAAGATCTTAGTTTTCTGAATGTTGAGCTTTAAGCTGACTTTTTCACTCTCTTCTTTAACTTTCATCAAGAGGCTCTTTAGTTCTTCTTCACTTTCTGCCCAATATATGCTTCCATTTATTTAGGTCTTCTGTAATCTATCTTAATGATATTTCTAGTACTATCTGTGACAATTTTTCACAGGATTTATTCCAATGTATTTAAAATACATTGATTCTATTGCAAAGGCTATATATATATATATATATATATATATGCATATAATTTTAATGCTACATTTTGATGCAGTATCCAACAATTGTCAAATTTGCACATTATTTATAATAATGTATATGTTTATTCTCCTTTCCTTTTCCATTATTTCACCTTTTAAAAAAATTACCTTCTTGTACCGGTAGTGTTCCTGTACATAAATATTAACCTTAAAAATGCTAACTGGAGCTATCTTCTAAAACTGTTTTCCAGCTTGCATTTATCAGTAAACTCTTTGTGGGAGAGGAG
This sequence comes from Bos taurus, assembly GCF_002263795.3. Classification (NCBI taxonomy): domain Eukaryota; kingdom Metazoa; phylum Chordata; class Mammalia; order Artiodactyla; family Bovidae; genus Bos; species Bos taurus. The sequence goes on from NC_037331.1 coordinate 58,839,477, forward strand.
GAGTTCATAGAGGAGTTCTCTCAATCCACTTATATTTAATGGATTTAAAAGATTCACTGACTCCTGTCTGTTCCTTCTGGAAGATATTCTGACTGATATCCGTAGTATGCTGATTACTTGTGGTTAGTAGGCTGTTCTAAATGTGTTTCTGTATTTCTGCTCATATTTGTCAGACCGTCTTTCCAATTTTTTCTTCATATCATCTGATTAAGAGTGTTTAAATGTATGTATACATGATTCAGAACAGGTGACTCATAATTTTCCTGAAAATTCAAAGCTCACATGATAGTTAAAATGCTTTCTACCTTATCCATTTAATCCTTTAAGTTCTACTCTTGAGAAATCCACTGTGTAATTTTATGTAGTATAAAGTTAACATTTACAGTGAGATTCAGTGAAAATATATTAAAGGTAAGTCAACCTTCAGAATCAGAGGTGCCTCATTTCCATCAAGCATTATGTGGATGATGGTCTCCTTTCTCCCTGTAAAATGTGTGCTACATTTTCATTAACCATAAAAATACATTAAAAACTCATAATTATGGTAGTAATGATGCCTTTTAAATAGTGCTAAAAAGTTTAAAAGTACAAAACCTCTCAAAAGACTTATATAATATGCAAAATAAATTATTATGCCACTTCATTTAGTGAATTTTAACTAAGCTTCTTTAGCTACTTTTGCCATCAGTTTATTTCACTCAGCTGAATAGTCTAATAATATTTTCATTAAATATTTATATGAACAATCAAACACTGCAAATTAAAAGCATATCCCTTGACATTCAAGATGGTTTCCAGGCTGATATCAGCAGTTTGTTATGTTGGTAAGGCCCATTTCAATGGTTTAGAATGATGTTTTCCATTAGCTTTGAGTATCGTACATCTGACCTTAGAATAAAGGCTATTCATCATGTCTTCTAATGTCTAAATTTTATTTTTTCATTGCAAAAGTACTGATAGAAAATTAAGTGCATTTAAAAGTTGGGGTCATGTTATACTAATTCAGCCAAAGAAATTGATTAACACAGATCATTTTTTAAAGCATTAGAAAATATACTCTTTGGTCATATATGTTTAATACCATCCTGTTCCTATCAATTTATATTTCCATTAAGGAGAGGTGAATCTAATATTTGACTTCAGCTTTATATGTGATTTTTCGATTTATGAATGCATAATAGCATGGTGACTGCAATTTAATTGTCACATTTAGTTTTAAATCCTGTAAGGGTAATCACATGATAAATCTGTACATTTCTCCTGAAATATTTGTCTCACTTTCATGGTTCCTATTGGAGATCACTGGAAATTAATATCAAAATGATCCTGTATATTTTCTAGATGATATATCTAAAAATTAGATTGATATCACAAGTTTCAAATAAATACAAAACTTCTTGGGTGGCCATTTTGAATACTCAAGAAGTTACAACTAAAACTTAAAAAAGTAGAAATTATTAGCTTCACCCTATAATTCTGTAACATGTGTTATAAATTTGTAGTTACAAACTGGGATGTACAAAAAAGGTTATTTTGAAGCAAATTAAATATGACTTATTTGCATCCCTTGTGATTAATGGGAAATTTAATTCAGACCATTAAAGGGCTGGTCTATACACAGCTCAGGGCCTTGGGCCCAGAGTATCTTTCAAAATTTCAGGTTTTAGTATTCTCTGTTTGCAAAAATGGAACACTGTCCAAAACAGCACAGCTGCTTCAGGCTGATTGTTCTGCTATTTCTATGATATATTGGGGCCCAGGGCATATATTTGATGAGAGAAACCCCGATGTGTAGCATCAAACTTCTCAGCCACAGTTAATAGGTAAAATCCTCCAACCTCTCCAAGATATTGCAAGGGCCTGAGCTACTATCCTTACTTGTTCTGAAGACCGCAGACCTTAGACCAAGCCTGCTTATTGCAAAACCTCTTCCTTATCATAGTGTTTCAAATTCCCACCCCACGGTCACTAGTTCATCACATTCCACATATTTCTTGAGACTACAGCATAATGTTCTGAATCAGTTTTGTTTTAGCTTGAGTGACCACATAATTTGTCATCCAAACCAGCGTATTTTTGGGGTTAGGAGGTATTCATAATCATGACAAGGCAACTGATATAGCTGGCTGTTTTAGATTAGGCTCCTCAGAAACAGTTCCTAATTTATATTAAAGTGATTTCTTATGATGTAATCCCACAAAAACCTGATAAAGGATTAGGGAAATAGAGTTCTGATGGAAAAGTGGCCAAGGAAGAAGGCTGCATCAATGATGTCCCATGAGAGTGCACGTTGCCAGATAAAGTATAGGACATCCAGTTACAATGGATTTTAAATTAAATAATAGTTAATTATTTTGTAGTTTAAGTATGTCCCAAATATTGCATGGGCCATACTTATATCAAAAAAATTTTTTTTTTCTTGCTGGCTGTCCTGTTTTTTATTTGCTAAATTTGGCAAATCTACCCAAGAGGTATTTGGAGAGTGAAAGAGTGTAGATCCCACCTAAGAGTGCCAGGACACAGGAAAACTAGTGTATTTAAACCCCTGTATCCATCCACCACTGGTTGAACACTGCTTGGATGAATAGAAATTCCCAGACAATTCCATCTCTCTGTGTACTCAGATGAAAGGGATTATAGGAGTCTGAGGGTAGCCTTCCCAAAAAGAGACACAAGGGCTAGCTGTTGGCATAGAGCCACACTAGGAGCTTCCATGCACAAAGATGGCAAAGAGATCTGAGGGTGTATGGGCAGAGCATTGACAGCATCTGCTGCCCTCGTGTTATCCCAGGAAAACAGATGTGTGGTCGTCTTGACAAAAGCTAGCAGTCTATGCGTAGGGCTTGAAAGCACTCTTAAAAGTAGAAGAAATGCTTTTTTTGGATTTCAATGATAATGGGATTCTTCCAGAACACTAGAAAAAATAGTATATCCTCCCACACATCCACAGTTTTACATCTCAGTGAATTACTACCGTGCCATCAAAATTAACTGTGACACATACTCTCAATTTTGTAGCTATTGGAAGTGAATTTACTCCTTGAAGATTATTTTAATTTAATAGAAATTAAGAGATCATGAAATGAAGCTTCTTGCTTTATTTTCACACAAATTTACCCATTTATGATATATTTTCTTCCCATAAGTGGGACAAATATGCATGTTATTTTCATATTACCTGAAGATTAACCAGAGCTTCATGATGCATAAGGCAACGGCTCTCCCAATTAACAGTGAAAAACTCAAGAGTATAAGATATCACTTGGAATAAGCTTCCATTTCCTTTCAGGTTCTTCTGGTAATTCCATGTCCTAAACTTAATGTATAGGCCTCCTAGATAATTAGGATGCTAATTACTATTGGAGTTTTCCTCTTACCCTAAGGTATTGTGCAGTTAAACTTATTCTAAAAGTTAACTACAGCATTTTGACTCCTTGGGGTGTGTCAATAAATAAGATAAAGAAAATTTGCTTCCGGGTTTCAAAGAAGACCTTCTCCTGTAATATATAATGCCTAATTACTCAAGATAGACACATCACTCATTTATATAGATAATTTACAGTTTCTATCCTGTCCAAACGTGGCCATCAATTAGGTTGTTGAATCTGTTAGTGCATGCCCATAAATATACAAGTAACATATAATGGTGTCGTGTCCGACTCTTTGTGGCCCTACGAACTATAGCCTACCAGGCTCCTCTGTCCATGGGATTTTCCAGGCAAGAATACTGGAGTGGGTTGCCATTTCCTTCTCCAGGGAATCTTCCCAACCCAGAGATCGAACCTGGGTCTCCTGCTTTGCAGGCAGATGCTTTACCCTCTAAGCTACCAGGGAAGTCCTTAGATAATTAGATTGACATCTTAGGGACACCACAGAACAAAACTACATAGCCCAAAAGGATGTATCTTTCTTTTAGAAAATGTGACAAAGTAACTTTCAGTCCAGAGCCCTAATTAGGATGTATACTTTCTGGTGAGCACCAATGTATAGATCCTCCTCTTTTCATAGCCCATGGGACCAAACGTATATTTGTCACTGCAGGATACTGAAAGCTCTTACAGAGAAAAATACGGGACACGTTGCTCCTCACGGAGGGAAAAAAAACAACAGAAACAAACAAAAAACCTCCTCACTCTATGACTTATTTGATTATATGCCATGTGTCTTAGCTTATCCTGCAAGATCCATCTTGACCTGGCCTATGCCTTTTCCTGACCTCAACTTCTGGTAGCTCCTTTTTAAACACACACCATTACAGCATACCCAAAATTAACACAACATCTTCCCTTTGCTAAAACTACTCCAACTCATTGGAATGTGGTCACTACATTCCTTTCTCATGTCCCCTGGCTAATAGCTACTTATGCTTTAATACTATATTCAGGGAACACACTCTGGGAAGACTTCTGTGATCTTTCCCAGACTTGGTTAGGCACTTCATCTATTCTCCCTCAGTATACAGTGCATATACTGTCTTCATAACCTGATGTATTGGTGTATTTGACCTACATATGTATCCTTTTACCTAGATTTTTGTTTGTTTTTGAGCAAAAGATGAAAGCTAACTTTCTTTGCATTCTCTAAATTTAGCAGAGTATCCAAGACACATAGAAAAATTTGAATAATAGTTTATTAATGAATGAATTCAATAATAGCAGACTCTGGCTTACTCCTGAAGCTGAGAACAAATGACCATGAATTGAAGATAAGAAAATGTTAAATCTTCAGTTTAAATACAGATCTGTTTCATCTATGTCGATTCTTAAATATGGCTCTAATACAGATACTTGTTAACTGGTAGACTTATGATATAATGCATTAATACCATAGTTAAAACATGAAATTCACTGTAGAATTTTTATAGGTCTACCATTAAAGAGAATATTATAATATACACAACTTTTTATATCCTATTTTAATCATTTTTCATTTTAGATATATGTAAGCATATACATGGGAGAAGGCAATGGCACCCCACTCCAGTACTCTTGCCTGGAAAATCCCATTGACGGAGGAGCCTGGTAGGCTGCAGTCCTTGGGGTCGCTAGGAGTCAGACATGACTGAGCGACTTCACTTTCACTTTTCACTTTCATGCATTGGAGAAGGAAATGGCAACGCACTCCAGTATTCTTGCCTGGAGAATCCCAGGGACAGGGGAGCCTGGTGGGCTGCCGTCTATGGGGTCGCACAGAGTCGGACACGACTGATGCAACTTAGCAGCAGCAGCAGCAGCAAGCATATACATACATATGTAAAAGCAAATGGATGATTATTGTAATTTTACTAGGAGAATGAAATAATAACTGTTCATTTATACATGTCTACATCACCTTATGCTTTAAGAGTTAAAGATGACAGGATTAAAGTAGCTTCTTCAAGCTTTAGAAAAGACAATTGAATAGCAATGTCAAAATCAGTTAACAATGATATTTAGAATGTCAGAGTAAATTCAAACGCTCTGATCTTACTTTTTTCTAAATCCCATGAAAAGGAAGTTTCACTTAGTCTAATCATAAAAAGTAGAGACTGCCTGAGACCAACAAACTTAGATCTGGATTCTAGTAATCAAGGATGGTGCCTATCATCAAAGTATTAGACCATTATTCTCTCTTACTATCTAATCAGAAGCTGGTAATTGTCATTTTGCACATAAATTAAGTTCTTTGAGGCATATTAGATGATACTATAACATTTAAATAATGCTTTTCATCTTTAACATAATTTATAAATATGAAGTAAGTAATTTTGCAAAGTGGTTATTTGAAAATTTTATCTCCCTTGAAAGTGATTATGTTTAAAATTTCTATTTAGTGGCATTGTATTTAATTTTGCAAACATTACACTTCACAACTAAACTAATCCATCACTTTCTTCCCTAGTACTATTTACTCTGATACTAAATGAGATAAGCATTAGACACTTACATGGTAATTTTACCAGGGACCTCAACCAGTGGACAGTTTTATCCTTCATATCTTGTTCTTGTGCTTCTTGGGTAATTCTCAATGATGTAGTTCTATTTCTTGGAAATAAAGTGGACAACAGTCTTTAACAGCATGCTTCAGTAGGAAAAAAATGTTCAATATTAAATAGATCACATGAATACCATGTTATTAGGGTAATGAAAGTAATACTACAAAAATACTACATTATGTATTGTCTTTCCAACTGCTTTGAATGAACAGAGACACATTTTGGCACAATGCAAATACTGGGGATTTTTTGTGAGGGTACACTGAAACTATACAAAAAAGATCTCAATGACCCAGATAACCACGATGATGTGATCACTCTCCTAGAGTCAGACATCCTGGAGTGCAAAGTCAAATAGGTCTTAGAAAGCATCACTACAAGTAAAGCTAGTGGAGGTAATGGAATGCCAGCTGAGCTATTACAAACCCTAAAAAATGATCCTGTAAAAGTACTGCACTCAATATGCCAGAAAACCAGAAAACTCAGCAGTGGCCACAGGACTACAAAAGTTCAGTTTTCATTCCAATCCCAAAGAAATGCAATACCAGAGAATGTTCAAACTACCACACAATTGCACTCATTTCAGATACTAGCAAAGTCATGCTCACAATTTTCCAAGCTAGGCTTCAACAGTACAAGAACCAAGAACTTGCAGATGTTCAAGCTGGATTTAGAAAAGGCAGAGGAACCAGAGATCAAATTGCTAACATCCGTTGGATCATAGAAAAAGCAAGAGAATTCCAGAAAAATATCTACTTCTGCTTCATTGACTACACTACAGCCTTTGACTGTATGGATCACACCAAACTGTGGAAAATTTTTCAAGAGACAGGAATAATAGACCACCTTACCTGCCTTCTGAGAAACCTGTATGCAGGTCAAGAAGAAATAATCAGAACCAGACATAGAAAAATGGACTGTTTCCAAATTGGGAAAGGAGTAATTCAAGGCTATATATGGTCACCCTGCTTATTTAACTTATATGCAGAGTACACTATGCAAAATGCTGGTCTGGATAAATCACAAGCCGGAATCAAGATTACTGGGAGAAATATCAATAACCTCAGATATGCAGATGACACCACTCTTATGGCAGAAAGCAAAGAGGAACTAAAGAGCCTCTTGAAGGTGAAACAAGAGAGTGAAAAAGCTGGCTTAAAACTCAACATTAAGAAAACTAAGATCATAACATCTGGTCCCATGATTTCATGACAAATAGATAAGGAAACAATGGAAACAGTGATAGACTTTATTTTCTTGTGCTCCAAAATCACTGGAGGTTGTGCCTGCAGCCATGAAATTAAAAGACTCTTGCTACTTGGAAGAAAAGCTATGCCAAACTTAGACACCATATTAGAAACCAGAGACACTATGCCAACAAAGGTCTGTATAGTCAAAGCTATGGTTTTTCGAAGGAGTCACGTATGGATGTGAGAGTTGGATCATGAAGAAAGCTGAGCACTGAAGAACTGATGCTTTTGAACTGCAGTGTTGGAGAAGACTCTTGAGAGTCCCTTGGATTGCAAGATCAAACCAGTCAATCCTAAAGGAAATCAATCCTGAATATTCATTGGAAGGACTGATGCTAAAGCCCCAATACTTTGGCCACCTGATGTGAAGAACCAACTTATTAGAAAAGGTCCTGATTCTGAGAAAGACTGAAGACAAGAACAGAAGGGGATGACAGAGGACAACGTGGTTGGATGGCATCACTGACTAAATGGGCATGAGTTGGATCAAGCTCCAGGAAATGGTGAAGAACATGGAAGCCTGGCATGCTGCAGTCCATGGGGTTGCAGAGTTGGACACAACTGAGTGACTTAAAAGCAACAAGTACTGGAATATGCATAATAAAAAAAAACAAGTTTGTGAGCATCACATTAAAAATTCCCTAAGGAAAGAACAAGATTGCGGAGGAATAGGTGGACATGGAGTACATCTCTCTGCAAGGATACGTCAGGAATTACACCTTCAGACACAGATGTTCATGCAGAACACCAGCTGAAAGGGGACTAGAGTACATGACGAGTGGAAAAGAATATGTAGAACCAGGCAAAGCTTGGTAGAATGAAGGAACTAGGAGGAAAACTGGACCTGCCCTTGGTGGGGAGGAGTACTGAAACAGGGGTCTGATCCCCATTTTGGGACAATTGTCTGAGTCAGAGGAGAAACATTTAAAGCTGTGAGCGAAACAGCTGATCTGTGGCAGCCTAAATAGAATGAGAATCAGACAGTCCTTGTTGCAGCCATACATACCCCGGACAGGAACGCTGGTCTCCTGGAAGGCACAGTGGCTGGGAGCTGGAGTTTAGGGATTGTGGAGCAATCCCTGGGCGAGGGCTGCTGTTGATTGCAGAGAGACGGATGGAGGGGATGTGAGAGAGGAGATTGTAGGGGGAAATTACTGTGGAGGAAAGCCGAGCAGACATGGAAGCAAGGCAATCCTGCTAAGTCATGTGTAGGGGGTGGAACCATCACCATAGCCTCTCTCTCCCACATCAGCAGCTGAACAGTAGAGAGGCTGGCCCATCAAACGCCCAACGCACTGATCTACAGAGTAGGACCCCATCCAAGGTGCTCTTTTAAGTGCCTGACATGCCAATCTACAGAGTAGGACAGCAGCCAGGGGGACCCCTTTATGTGCCTGATGTGCCAGACAACACAAGGACCCCAGACAAGGGAACCCTCTAATTGCCTGAATGGGCAGAGCTACAGAGAAAGACTGGTCAAAGTGGCCTTCTGATCACCAGCTACAAGAGGCTCAAAAAAGACTGACAGGGCCATAACTCCTGCATCGGAGAGTGTCCCTGCACACTTGGCGCCGCTAGGGTCCCCATAAGCCAAGCAGCTGCACCACCTTCACATTCAACTCTCACTGGGGCAGAGCTGCCATAGGCAGAAAAGTCTTGCGTCTATGCACTCAGGGTCACTTTGGTCATGTACATCTCTTTGTGACCCTGTAAACTGTGGCCTACCAGGCTTCTCTGTCGGGGAGGGAGGTTCTCCAGGAAAGAATATTGGAGTGTATTGGCCAATGCTGGTTGCCATACCCTTCTGCTGCTGCTGCTGCTAAGTCACTTCAGTCATGTCCGACTCTGTGTGACCCCATAGACAGCAGCCTACCAGGCTCCACTGTCCCTGGGATTCTCCAGGCAAGAACACCGGAGTGGGTTGCCATTTCCTTCTCCAATGCATGAAAGTGAAAGGTGAAAGTGAAGTCGCTCAGTCGTGTCTGACCCTCAGCGACCCCATGGACTGCAGCCCACCAGGCTCCTCCATCCATGGGATTTTCCAGGCAAGAGTACTAGAGTGGGGTTCTAGAGCACTATATTTCTTTGTGCCCCAGCCGCCAACTCCCCTGAGTACCTGCTGTTGCCAGAATACCTGCGACCCAAGCAGCTGCACCACTCCATCCATGGCCCTCACAGGGGCAAACCCAAGTCCTTCAGGGCAGCCTCAGGAGCAAACCCCAGTGGATGACCCTCATGCAGAGGTGGAAGTAAAACCACAATTGAAACCCAGGGGCAGTATGACTAAGGAAGAAGACCTAAAACCTTCCCATCTGCTGTACAAGCTGCAGATTAAATCCACATGATCAACTAGGCAGACTGTGTGGAATATGTAAAAGATCATTGCGAGCTCCCACAAAAAAATACACACTAGTTCTGGTATCTGTGGACATTGAAGGCAAGAACACACAGGAGTAGAACCAGAATAGAATCTGAGCTGCTCCCACTGCAGGTCCAGAGATCAGCACAGTGTCGGAGGGCATCCTAGGGAAGTAAGGTGGACTGTGACTCCCAGTGAGGGAAAGGACTCTGACAGCAGTGACTTAAGAAAAACATTATTCTTATTTTTTGACTTGTTCTGTAGAAAATTTTGGAGTTTTATTTTTTCCCCTCTGTTGTAGTTGTTGATTTTATTGGCACTGCTGCTGCTGCTGCTGCTGCTAAGTCGCTTAAGTCATGTCCGACTCTGTGCGACCCCATAGACGGCAGCCCACCAGGCTCCCCTGTCCCTGGGATTCTCCAGGCAAGAATACTGGAGTGGGTTGCCATTTCCTTCTCCAATGCATGAAGGTGAAAAGTGAAAGGGAAGTCGTTCAGTCCTGTCCGACTCCTAGCGACCCCATGGACTGCAGCCTACAGGGCTCCTCCGTCCATGGGATTTTCCAGGCAAGAGTACTAGAGTAGGGTGCCATGGCTTTCTCCATTAATCCAATTAAGCTTTTGAGCTTTTTTTTCCCTCAGTCACATTATTTATTGTTGTTATAAACATCTGCCTCTATGTTGAGCTTTTACAGTTCTGTGGAGTTTTCTTATATATTTTTCTTTTCTCTTTTCTTTTAATTTTAATTTTTTAACATATTATTATTTTTTATACATTTATTCCTTTGTTTGCTTTTCCTATTGTTCTTTTTTCCCCTTGCAATAAATATTCAACATATATAAGCCTTCTTTATATTCCTCTGTTTAACTTTGCATATCTATTCTTTCTTTCTTTTCTTTCTCTCCTTTCCTCTCAACATATTTGTTTAGTTTTATTTTAATTGCTTTATTCCCCAATTGGCACCTTACTTTTGTTTTGTTTTCCAGTTTGTGCTTTAGTTAGTTTTGTTCTGGTAGATAAAATTTGTGGTTTCCTTTGTTCACTGGGTCAATCTATTTTACTTTATTTTTGTTGGACTGTTCTTGCTTCTAGGTGTATGTGTATATGTGCATATTCAGTCACACTTTTTAGTTGTTATAAACCTTTGCCTCTGTGGGCTTTTGCAGTTCTATGGAGTTTTCCTTTTTCTTTTCTTTTTTCTTTCTTCTTCCATTTTTTTTTCTTTTTTCCTTTTTATAATTTAAATTTTTTAAACCTATTTTATTTTCTCTACATTTATTCCTCTGTTTCCTTCTGTTATTTTCCCCTTGCAGTTAATCCTTAATGTATATAAATCTTCTTCATTTACCTCTATTTAACTTTCCATACCTATTCTTTCTTTCTTTCCTTTCCTCTCAACATATTTGTTAGTTTTGTTTTCCAGTTTGTGCTTTAGTTTCTCTTATTCTTAACTGATAAATATAATTTTTTATTTCCTTTGTTTGCCAGGTCAATCTACTGTACTTTATTTTGTTGGACTGTTTTGACTTTGCTCATGGGTGTATATGTATATGTGCATATTACATTATTTTAATTATTATTTGCCTGATTTTGTAACTGCCATTTGTCTGGGGTTTATCTTTGTTTTCTCATTTCTGGATATTTGTTTTAATCTCACTTAGTGCCATAACAAACCACTTGTGGACCCTCCATTCCTGACCAGAGATCAAGCTCTGAGGCTTTGGATTGGGAGCACTCAGTCCAATGCCCTAATGCCCTGTGGTAATCTATTATCAGAAAACTAACCCTAGGGCCCTGCTGCTGCTAAGTCACTTCAGTCGTGTCCGACTCTGGTTGACCCCATAGATGGCAGCCCACCAGGCTCCATCCCTGGGATTCTCCAGGCAAGAACACTGGAGTGGGTTGCCATTTCCTTCTCCAATGCAGGAAAGTGAAAAGTGAGAGTGAAGTCGCTCAGTCGTGTCCGACTCTTCTCGACCCCATGGACTCCAGCCTACCAGGCTCCTCCGTATATGGGATTTTCCAGGCAAGAGTACTGGAGTGGGGTGCCATTGCCTTCTCCTACCCTAGGGCCCTAGTGATTATCAAATAGTGAGAACTCACACAAAGAAAAACACTTGAAAATAAGACCCAGCATGACCCAACCACCAGTGGCACCCATTTTAAACAACAAAACAAAAATACAAACCCAATCATCAGCAGACAGGATTACTACCTTACTCAGCCCTGCCCACCAGAGGAAAAATAAACAAACAAAAGCTCAGCACAAATCTCACCCTATATGAAGCTTACAAAAACCACTGGACGAATCTTAGGAGGGCAGAAACCAAAAGGAAGAAAGAATTCAACCTTCTTCAAGGAAAGAATTCAACTTTATTTGAAGCCTGGAAAAAGGAAACGTCAAACACAATAAGTTAAATAAATATATAAATAATGAAAAGGCAGAGAAATACTACACAAGTGAAGGAACAAACAGAAGTCCAAATAAATGAAGAGAAAATAGGCAAACTACATGAAAAAGAATTCAGAATAATGATAATAAACATGATCAAAAATCTTGAAAACAGAATGGAGAAAATGCAAGAATCAATTAACAAAGACCTAAAAGAATAAACATACAAACAAGACAATTACTGAAATTAAAAATACTTGAGAAGGAATCAATAGCAGAATATCTGAAGCAGAAGAACAAATCAGTGAGCTGGAAAATAAAATAGTGGAAATAATTTCTGAAGAGCAGAATAAAGTAAAAGAATGAAACGAACTGAGGATAGGCTCAGAGACCTCTTGGACAATATCAAATGCACCAGCATTTGAATTATAGGATCTGATAAGAAGAAGAGAAAAAGAAAGGCTATGAAAACATTTTTAAGAGATTATAGTTGAAAATTTCCCCAACATGGAAAAGGAAATATTCGATCAAGTCCAAGGGGCACAAAGAGTCCCATACAGGATAAACCCAAGAAGAAACATGCCAAGACACATAGTAATCAAACTAACAAAGACTAAACACAAAGAATATTAAAAGCAGCAAGGGAGAAGCAACAAGTAATATAACAGGGAAACCTCATATGCTTAACAGCTCATCTTTCAGCAGAAACTCTGCATGACAGAAGGGAATGGCAGATTACTGTACCCAGCAAGGGTTTCATTCAAAATTGATGGAGAAATAAAAAGCTTTTTAGACACAAGCAAAAGTTAAGAGAATTCAATACCACCAAACCAGCTTTACAACAAATGTTAAAGGGACTTACATAGTCAAGAAATAAAACAGAAGAAAAGAGATCTACAAAATCAATCCCAAACAATTAAGAAAATGGCAATAGGAACATATATATCAGTAATTGTTTTAAATGCAAATGGACTAAATGCTCCAACCAAAATACACAGACTGGCTAAATGAATACAAAAACAAGACCCATATATATGCTGTCTACAAGAAACCCACCTCAGACCTAAAGACACATATAGACTGAAAGTGAGAGGATGGAAAAGTATATTCCATGCAAATGGGAAGCAAAAGCAAGTTGGAGTAGCAATCCTCATACCAGACAAATTAGACCTTAAAATAAAGATTACAAGAGACAAGGAAGGACACTCCATAATGATCAAGGGATCAATCCAAGAGGAAGACATAACAATTGTAAATATCTATGCACCCAACATAGGAGCACCTCAATACATAAGACAAGCACTAACACACATCAAAGGAGAAATTGACAGTGACACAATAATAGTAGGAGACTTTAACACCCCACTCACACCAATGGATAGATCATCAAAACAGAAAACTAGTAAGGAAACACAAGTCTTAAATGATACATTAGATGAGATGGATCTCATTGATATCTTCAGGACATTCCATCCAAATGCAGAATATACCTTCTTCTCACGTACACAAGGAACATTCACTGGGATAGACCACATCTTGGGTCACAAATCAAACCTCAGTAAATTTAAGAAAATTGAAATTGTATCAAACATCTTCTTCAACCACAATGCTATGAGACAAGATTATGAATTACAAGAAAAAAAAAAAAAAACCAACTGTAAAAAACACAAACACATGGAGATTAAACAATACATTTCTAAATAACCAACAGGTTACTGAAGAAATCAAAAGATGTGAGAGTTGGACTGTGAAGAAAGCTGAGCACTAAAGAATTGATGCTTTTGAAGTGTGGTGTTGGAGAAGACTCTTGAGAGTCCCTTGGACTGCAAGGAGATCCAACCAGTCCATCCTAAAGGAGATCAGTCCTGGGTGTTCACTGGAAGGACTGATGTTGAAGCTGAAACCCCAATACTTTGACCACCTGATGCGAAGAGCTGACTCATTGGAAAAGACCCTGATGCTGGGAAAGATTGAGGGCAGGAGGAGGAAGGGACGACAGAGGATGAGATGGTTGGATGGCATCACCGACTCAAATGGACATTGGTTTGGGTGGACTCCGGGAATTAATGATGGACAGGGAGGCCTGGCATGCTGTGGTTCGTGGGGTCACAAAGAGTCAGACACAACTGAGCAACTCAACTGACTGACTGACTAGCTGTTTAATCATCCAACTGTTTATAGACCAATAAATGTTGGCCATAATAGCAGGGTTACATGGTGCAAGGTATGGCAATATAAGGATTTTCTTACCAGAGAGCTGGATAACCTTAATCCTTTGCAAATGTCCAAAGGGGACAAAATAAGTAGCAGGAATCTGAGGGCTACCAGAAGAAACGCAATACAACTCTCAGTGAAGATGAAACTTCAGAGTTTTCCCAATACAAAAATCGTAATATATGGAGCACTAATGATGTGAGATGTGCATTATATATATATTACTTTTTTAACTATTATAACAACATAGGAAGTTATATATTATTGACATTACAGATGAGACCCCCAAATTTAAGGAACTTGATCAAGTTCACACAACTAGTAAGTATTAGAACTAGAATATCAACTGAGACTTGGCTGATATTGAATCTAATTTATTCCTCAACAGTACCACACTGATTTTCATAGAAACTATAAAATGAATTAATTGCTATGAGTTGAATTTCATGTTGATTAGTCATAGGCAACAATCTTTCACTCTTATTAACTTGGAGTATATTAAGGTGGAATATATTTTCCTATTTGGGGGAGGAGAGAACAAAAACTACATATTCAGGAATATGAACTATGGTGCTGGAGAAGACTTGAGAGTCCCTTGGACTGCAAGGAGATCAAACAAGTCAATCCTAAAGGAAATTTGTCCTGAATATTCATTGGAAGGACTGATGCTGAAGCTAAAGCTCCAATACTTTGGTCACCTGATGTGAAGAGTCAACTCGTCGGAAAAGACCCTGGTACTGGGAAGGATTGAGAGCAGAAGGAAAAGGGGGCAACAGAGGATGAGATGGTTGAATGGCATCACTGACTCAATGAACATAAGTTTGAGCAAACTCCAAGAGATAGTGAAGAATAGGGAAGCCTGGCATGATACAGTCCATGAGTTCACAAAGAGTTGGACATGACCTAGCGACTGAACAAGAAAAGGTTATGAAAGAAATAATTATCTTATATGACTCAGGACTCTTACGAAGTAAAAGTCAGGTGCTGTCAGCATAAACAAGGTTATTAGGAATAAAATCAGGGAGTACCTTATCCCTTGTCCTCTGTCTCCAAGGCTGGTGCTTCTTGAATGGTGCCATGTTGTCCCTCTGTCTGCTGGCTTTCCTGCTGAACATCAAGCATTCATTTCATAACTAGGAGAAAAAATATTAATAGTTCAAATCATAAAATATAAACAATAAAATCAAACAATAGATGCAGTTTATTATCTCCCAATAGCATTTTGTGTTCTATGAAACAAATTCAGTTCAATTCAGTTCAGTCGCTGAGTCGTGTCCGACTTTTTGGGACTCCATGAATCTCAGCATGCCAGCCTTCCCTGTTCATCACCAACTCCCGGAGTTCACTCAGACTCACGTCCATCGAGTCAGTGATTACATCCAGGCATCTCATTCTCTGTTGTCACCTTCTCCTCCTGCCCCGAATCCCTCCCAGCATCAGAGTCTTTTCCATTGAGTCAACTCTTCGCATGAGGTGGCCAAAGTACTGGAGTTTCAGCTTTAGCATCAGTCCTTCCAAAGAATACCCAGGACTGATCTCCTTCAGAATGGACTGGTTGGATCTCCTTGCAGTCCAAGGGACTCTCAAGAGTCTTCTCCGACACCACAGTTCAAAAGCATCAATTCTTCGGCGCTCAGACTTCTTCACAGTCCAACTCTCACATCCATACATGACCACAGGAAAAACCATAGCCTTGACTAGACGAACCTTTGTTGGCAAAGTAATGTCTCTGCTTTTCAATATGCTATCTAGGTTGGTCATAACTTTCCTTCCAAGGAGTAAGCGTCTTTTAATTTCATGGCTGCAGTCACCATCTGCAGTGATTTTGGAGCCCAGAAAAATAAAGTCTGACACTGTTTCCACTGTTTCCCCATCTATTTCCCATGAACTGATGGGAACAGATGCCATGATCTTCGTTTTCTGAATGTTGAGCTTTAAGCCAACTTTTTCACTCTCCACTTTCACTTTCATCAAGAAGCTTTTGAGTTCCTCTTCACTTTCTGCCATAAGGGTGGTGTCATCTGCATATCTGAGGTTATTGATATTTCTCCCAGCAATCTTGATTCCAGCTTGCGTTTCTTCCAGTCCAGCGTTTCTCATGATGTACTCTGCATATAAGTTAAATAAGCAGGGTGACAAATACAATCTTGACGTACTCCTTTTCCTATTTGGAACCAGTCTGTTGTTCCATGTCCAGTTCTAACTGTTGCTTCCTGCATACAGATTTCTCAAGAGGCAGATCAGGTGGTCTGGTATCCCCATCTCTTTCAGAATTTTCCACAGTTTATTGTGATCCACACAGTCAAAGGCCTTGGCATAGTCAATAAAGCAGAAATAGATGTTTTTCTGGAACTCTCTTGCTTTTTCCATGATCCAGCGGATGTTGGTAATTTGATCTCTGGTTCCTCTGCCTTTTCTAAAACCAGCTTGAACATCAGGAAGTTCACGGTTCACATATTGCTGAAGCCTAGCTTGGAGAATTTTGAGCATTACTTTACCAGCATGTGAGATGAGTGCAATTGTATGGCAGTTTGAGCATTCTTTGGCATTGCCTTTCTTTGGGATTGGAAAAAAAACTGACCTTTTCCAGTCCTGTGGCCACTGCTGAGTTTTCCAAATTTGCTGGCATGTAGAGTGCAGCACTTTCACAGCATCATCTTTCAGAATTTGAAATAGCTCAACTGGAATTCCATCACCTCCACTAGCTTTGTTCATAGTGATGCTTTCTAAGGCCCACTTGACTTCACATTCCAGGATGTCTGGTTCTAGGTAATATAATCACCATTGTGATTATCTGGGTCGTGAAGATCTTTTTTGTACAGTTCTTCTGTGTATTCTTGCTATCTCTTAATATCTTCTGCTTCTGTTAGGTCCATACCATTTCTGTCCTTTATCGAGCTCATCTTTGCATGAAATATTCCTTTGGTATCTCTGATTTTCTTGAAGAGATCCCTAGTCTTTCCCATTCTGTTATTTTCCTCTATTTCTTTGCATTGATCGCTGAAGAAGGCTTTCTCATCTCTTCTTGCTATTCTTTGGAACTCTGCATTCAGATGCTCATATCTTTCCTTTTCTCCTTTGCTTTTCACTTGTCTTCTTTTCACAGCTATTTGTAAGGCCTCCCCAGACAGCCATTTTTTCTTTTTTGCATTTTTTTTCCATGGGGATGGTCTTGATCCCTGTCTCCTGTACAATGTCACAAACCTCATTCCATAGTTCATCAGGCACGCTGTCTATCAGACCTAGGTCCTTAAATCTATTTCTCACTTCCACTGTATAATCATAAGGGATTTGATTTAGGTCATACCTGAATGGTCTAGTGGTTTTCCCTACTTTCTTCAATTTAAGTCTGAATTTGGCAATAAGGAGTTCATGATCTGAGCCACAGTCAGCTCCTGGTCTTGTTTTTGCTGACTGTATAGAGCTTCTCCATATTTGGCTGCTAAGAATATAATCAATCTGATTTCGGTGTTGACTATCTGGTGATGTCCATGTGTAGAGTCTTCTCTTGTGTTGTTGGAAGAGGGTGTTTGTTATGACCAGTGCATTTTCTTGGCAAAACTCTATTACTCTTTGCCCTGCTTCATTCCGTATTCCAAGGCCAAATTTGCCTGTTACTCCAGGTGTTTCTTGACTTCCTACTTTTGCATTCCAGTCCCCTATAATGAAAAAGACATCTTTTTGAGGTGTTAGTTCTAAAAGGTCTTGTAGGTCTTCATAGAACTGTTCAACCTCAGCTTCTTCAGCGTTACTGGTTGGGGCTTAGACTTGGATTACTGTGATATTGAATGGTTTGACTTGGAAACGAACAGAGATCATTCTGTCATTTTTGAGATTGCATCCAAGTACTGCATTTTGGACTCTTTTGTTGACCATGATGGCTACTCCATTTCTTCTGAGGGATGCCTGCCCGCAGTAGTATATATAATGGTCATCTGAGTTAAATTCACCCATTCTAGTCCATTTTAGTTTGCTGATTCCTAGAATGTCGACATTCACTCTTGCCATCTCTTGTTTGACCACTTTCAATTTGCCTTGATTCATGGACCTGACATTCCAGGTTCCTATGCAATATTGCTCTTTACAGCATCGGACCTTGCTTCTATCACCAGTCACATCTACAGCTGGGTATTCTTTTTGCTTTGGCTCCATCCCTTCATTCTTTCTGGAGTTATTTCTCCACTGATCTCTAGTAGCATATTGGGCACCTACTGACCTGGGGAGTTCCTCTTTCAGTATCCTATCATTTTGCCTTTTCATACTGTTAATGGGGTTCTCAAGGCAAGAATATTGAAGTGGTTTGCCATTCCCTTCTCCAGTGGACCACATTCTGTCAGATCTCTCCACCATGACCCGCCTGTCTTGGGTTGCCCCACGGGCATGGCTTAGTTTCATTGAGTTAGACAAGGCTGTGGTTCTAGTGTGATTAGATTGACTAGTTTCCTGTGAGTATGGTTTCAGTGTGTCTGCCCTCTGATGACCTCTTGCAACACCTACCATCTTACTTGGTTTGTCTTACAAGGTTTCTTTTACCCTGGGCATGGGGTATCTCTTCACGGCTGCTCCAGCAAAGAGCAGCCGTTGCTCCTTACCTTGGACAAGGGGTATCTCCTCACCACTGCCCTTCCTGACCTTCAATGTGGGATAGCTCTTTTGGCCCTCCTGCGCCTGCGCAGCCACGGCTCGCTGGATGTGGGGTTGGTCCTCCGTGTTAATAAATATCTCTTTGGAAACCACATATAGCACCCATTGACTCCAAGAAAAATTTAGACCTTTGATCCTAGATCAGAATATTTTAAAAATTACAAAAGCCTTCACACTAGAACTCAGCAAAACAGTACTAAAATTATTATATAAAAGAGAAAACTATGTCTTTACTTATTAAGGAAAAACTTTTGAATTTTCTACATTGCCACTCAAACTTTTATTCCATGGCCAGAGTGGAGATCGTAGTGATAAAATAAATAATAATAGAGCAAATTATATTTCTGAAGCATATCATGTTCTTCTTTTAGTGATATACATTTTTAAAAGTGTCTCTGAACCTATAAATTGAGCTATCTGGGGGGAAAAATACACAAACATACATAATGGCAATAATGTGTTTTTTGAGCATTACGGCTTTCACACAAACCCCCATTCCCAAAAGATGGCTTGCTTGGTACATCTCTTATCTAAAAAGGAAGAAGCACTGCTAAATGAGTTGTCTTTTATTTCTATTTTTTAAATATTTTTATATTTTATTTTGTTAATTGGAGTATAGTTGATTTACAGTGTTGTGTTAATTTCTGCTGTTCAGCAAAGTACTTCAGCTCTACATAAAAATATACTTTTAAAACTTTCTCTGAAACCTGAGAGACTATTTATAAAATTCAAAAGACTTCAGGAAGTGCTTGCTCTTACACAGGCAATAAAGATTCTTATTTTTCCCCAGAGGTTACGGCAAATCTAGTCCTTTTTATGAAAACTTGCCTTCTCAGCCTGTGGAATTCTCTTCAAAATGTGTTTTGCCTTATGAGTAATGTAATTTCAGCTACTACTTACATCTATATAAGGCAGTTTACTCCTATGATACTAAAAAGCAGTATTCGTCACTCTAGACTTTCCAGCTATCACCTCTGTAAGATCCCTCTGGCTAATACCAATGAACATTATCTATACTCTAAATCTCTTTCCCTTTTTCCCCTCGAAAATATAATTTCTATTTAAAAAATCACAAAGTGGTAAAAATAATTTATTCATTTCCAAAAAGGAACTTAAATGCAAATATGGTCTCTTTTGCAAAAGCTAAGGGATCAAGTGAATAAAGATATTCTAGCAAAACCTCGACTATTAAAAGTTACAGAGGATAGAGTCTATTTATTCTATAACATGAGATGACTAGATGGCCATCACAGGTGTTTCTTCTGCTTCCACATCATAAAGAAAAAGGAAATTTTGAGATCATAACATATTATTGGTTCCAACAGACAATAGTGGCCTAAGTCTTCTTCTGATCTAATTATCACAGGGTTTCTATCATCTCTCAGAGAAGGCAGTGGCACCCCACCCCAGTACTCTTGCCTGGAAAATCCCATGGACGGAGGAGCCTGGTGGGCTGCAGTCAATGGGGTCGCTAAGAGTCGGACACAACTGAGCGACTTCATTTTCACTTTTCACTTTCATGCATTGGAGAAGGAAATGGCAACCCACGCCAGTGTTCTTGCCTAGAGAATCCAAGGTACGGGGGAGCCTGGTGGGCTGCTGTCTATGGGGTCGCACAGAGTTGGACACGACTAAAGCGACTTAGCAGCAGCAGTCTATCATCTCTCTCTTGAGAGCTCTAAAACACACTAGATTGAAAAAAAAAAAAAAAACTGAAGTAAAACAGTATATAACATTGCATCTTTATGACAGTTACCTTGAACTCTTTATCAGGTAGATAATTTCCATTTGATAAAGGTATTTTCCTGAGGTTTTTATCTTGTTTTATTTGGAACATATTCCTCTGTCTCCTTATTTTGCCATACTCTGTGTTTGTTTCTGTGTATTAGCAAAACCAGCTACCTTCCTAGTTTTACAGGGTGGCCTTGTCTAAGATATGTCTCACAGAGTCCATAGGCACAATCACTCTGGCCACCAGAGCTAGGTCCTCAAGGGAAATCCGGGTTTGGGCTGTGTGTGCCTGCCTGCTGTGGCAAGGGCGTGGGCAGGGCTCTCGAATGGCCTCCTTGCTGAGTTGCACAGCTGTGGCTCTTTGGGATTAGATGGCCTCCCAGTGGGGTGTGCCTACTGGTGCTTGCAGGTTTAAGAATTCCAAAGTAGTGCCTGTCAGTGTCAGTATTAGCAAGGAAGAATGAGATCTCAAAAGGGTGTCAGCCAGCATCTCCCTTTCTGGGGAGGATCCCAGTAGGCTCCTGCCTCTCTGGAAGATGCTTTAAGATTGGTAAGTGGATCTCCTTCACTTTTTCAAACAGATGCTTTTCAAACTGTTTGTTGTTGTTTTGTTTTGTTTTGTTTTTTTTTGTGCTGCAAAGTGAGTCTGCAAATGAACTCTTTAAGATTGGATTCTTCATGTCCTGTAGCACTATGGCTTTCCTGGATGTATCCTTGTCTTTCAAAGCCAAATATTTTGGAGGCTTACCTTTCCTGCATGGAATCTGAGGGCTGGGATGCTTGATACGAGGCACAAGTGCATGACTCTTGGGAAAGAGTTCTGTAGTTTTGAGCCCCCTCCCAACTGTGGATGGCTCACCATCAGTAGGGTGTTTCTTTGGTGAGACCATGTCTTTGCCTTCACTACAATCTCAATGCTGCTCTTTTATCCTTTCTTGTGGAGGCTCTGTTCACCAAGTCTTCAGTTCTTCTCAGAGGAAACTATTCAGTAGTTTCAGAGGAAACTGCAACTATTTGTGGTTGTAGACTTGTTGTGTCCCTGGTAGGAGATGAATTCACAAACTCCCCATGCTACCATCTTGAACTACTGTCTAAGACATACTAGTTTTTCATCTTCAGACTTCTCTTTCATTCACCTTTTTCTTTCATTCCAGACAGAGAAGATATTTTAACCTTAGGGGCAGAAAAAGCTGACTTTGACTGTTGAAAAAATCTAATCCCTTTGCCACATGGAATAGTTGAAACTATCAAGAAAAGAATCTTCCATCTGTTTACATCTCAAAGAATTATCCCCACATACTTATTCAGATTGATCTTTTCAGCAGATACCTTTGCCTGCTGGAAACAAAAATGTCAAAGAGATTGGGGAAAACTGGTATCTCCTTATATAGTAGGTCCTTTTTAAAATCATGGCTCAAATTTTTAAAAGCATTATATAAAGTACATTGTGCAATTCCTGAGACATAGCAAATATTCAATTAATAATGTGTATTCTTGTCTTATTATTATAAGTCTAGGTTTACAATTATTTTCAGTAGGATTTGCTATCAGGGTAATGTCACCCAACTTCAAATCCCACGGAGGTTGACCTAATTCCTAAGGTACCCAAGCTCCAAAATTACCATCTCCTCATTGTTTCCAATCTCTCAAATTCAATTTTAATTTCTTTACTCATTTATTCATATAGTCATTCATTCAACAAATATTCAATGAGGTGGCAGACTCTATACAAAAAAATACAAAGATAATGATAATTAACACAACCCTACCTCCATAAGAGTACTGCCCAGTGGCAGATAGAGGTATTAATCTAATAATCACCCAAGTGTGAAACTGCTATTATAATATGAACTGGGAAGGAAAAAAGTGAGATTATATTTTTAGAGAAGTCAAAGAAGGCTGCATTGCTTGATCTGAGACCCTTCGAAATGTCTCACACTCCTTCAGATATCAACTAGATATTAATAACAAGGAAGGAATAATGCTCTAGGCAGTGAGAATGACATAAACAAAGACCCTGGAGTGGGAAAAAAGTGCCAAGAACTTACAGCTTGTAAGACCAGAGGACAGACAGGACAAGAAAGCAGCACAGAGCAAGATGAGGTTGGGGAGTTAGATGTGAATGACAGCATCCAGGCTCCCGAGATGGACTTTATCTGGACTTTAGCTGGAGATTCATGGTACAACTGAAGGTTGACAACACAGGAGTGACATGAGAGTAATGGAAAACAAAATGGGGCTAGAACAAGTGTAAGTGATTGACCTAGGAAATGGCACTTCTCACTTGCACTGAAGAGATACAAAGAGCTGAGATGTCAGCCTACAAGAGAACAGAATAGTAGCAAGGAAAAATGGTGGCATCTAGGAATATTTAGGAAGTGAAGTCAAGATCAATGCTAATAGATTTCATACATGAGAGTGAATGAGAGGGAGGTATTAAGAATGATGAACAGATGTATACACTGGGATCTGAGTTGCAGAGAGTAGTTTGGGAAGAAGTGCTTTTTAAGGAGAGAATGATGTAGGCAGTGCCTTTCCATTTTTGGCTTGTTTTACTCATTTGTGTAAAATAGCTACTACTCTGATGGCAGGTTGCCCATAATTCTCTACATATTTGTAATTATTTCTCAACTAGAAAAAGTACAAAACTTAGTGTGATTTGGTTGCCTTTCTATACCTCCTATGATTATTTTATTATACAGGAGTAATCAAATTCATTTAACAAAATGTTAGCAACTTAAAGGATCTTATGAGATTTCTCATGACATTTTGAAAGAGAAAAAAGTGAAATAATCACAGAAATACTGGTAACTTATTAATATATATCAGATTTTTTTTTCTTTTGGCTAACATAAAAAGAAAAATGTATCTTCTACCAGTACTTTAGAAGATACAGATGTACTGGAATGTGGTAATAGTAGAAATTCATCATTATCTCCCAGCCTCTATGGTATTTTTATAAACTGGATTTCTATTAGTGCTTTATTCTAATTCAATCTCACAGCCTATAAAGGAGAGCATCTAATTTAAAGTTGTTGCTTATACTCAATGCCATGGCATGCCCAGAATAAAGTTTGATAGTGGCCCCGCATCCAATATCACAAACCCATATAAATATGCATCTTATTTCAAAGTAATAAAGATGTCTCTGACTAGAAAATGGTGAGGGTTATTCCTTCAAAAATATGTTAATAATTAAATAGGGAGTAACTCTGTTTTGAAGATCAATAACTATGTATTCCATACAAAGTCATAACTTTACAAACGTGTAATCCATGTTAAACCCCATCTCCAAGTTTCACCAAGCATACGTTCTTGCTTTACAAGCATATATATGACAGTTAAATTACATGTTTATCATTTTCACTGAGGACGTTCGACATTTATAGGTTATGGTAAAAACAAATTGGGTAATTTTGCTGCCTTAAAAAAGACAAACCCACTACAAAACTGTATGTTCTCTGCTTTCAAAAGAGAATAGTTTTGGTTTCCAAATGCGAAGGTTTTTTACTTATTTTCTCTTACATACATAAAATACAAGGAATTGTAGACACTGATCTGCTTTGTCTATCAAATTTTTATAAGTAGGATATATTAGTTCTTGGCTAATAGTAACTTAAGAGACAAGTCCTTCAGTAACTTAAATGAAACAAAATGATTTTTTGCTGGCATTCTGTGATGTTATTCTCAGGTTGTTCTAATGAAGCAGACTTATTTTGTATTGCAGCTTATGACCAAGCTTAGAGATATATCTCTGAAAGAAGAAATTTACACCTATCATCCCATGTTCTTTTGCACCTTTTCAGGGACATTACAATAGTGTTTTGTATGAACATGATTTTGTTCATTTGAGAAAGTTTAGGTCCACATTTTCTCTTTAAATGCTAGACTAAAAAGGACAGCTTCACTTTCAGGTCTTTACATTCTCTTTAAGAAAGGGAGGTGAGAATTAGGTCCCACAGAACCCTCTATCACATGTAAGCTATGGTACTGCAGTATGCTTGCTAGAGAGTCAGGCTCTGAATTGTAAGATAAGTATCCTTGTCGTGTCTACAAGTTTGTGCACTCCTGTAAAGAACCAAAGCTTAAGGGGGAGAGAGGATTCCTTATTTACAAATGAAATTAATTTCAAATATGTTAGTACTCATTCTGCAAATTAGAAAAGCCCAATATGATGTCCTCTATTTGATAGATCACTAGGGCAATATATTGTGACAGTATTATTTTCGATTCAGCTATCAAATATTGGATCAACTATTTTGTCCCACTATAATCAAAAGCCATTTAACTGAAGAATTAAGAATAAAAAGGTATTAGTCAGCCAGAGTCTCAGTTTTACTACAATTTTTTAATACAAATTTTTACCACAATTTTTACTACAGTTTTTCTTGCGACCCACAGCAAGAAAATCTGAAAAAGCACTGATGCTTCCAGTGTAGTGGGGGTTCCTGGGAACCTTGTCTCCTCATTCCACAATTTGCACTGCTATCTATTGTTCCTTTCGTATTATACATCACACCAGAAATGCAATTGATGCTATTTTTGTTGATAGCACAGGCCCTTGTGTTTCCTTTAACCACAGTCCTTCAATAAGCATATTAGTTATTTTATATGTACCTGAAAAAATTCAAATATTAAAAGAGGAAGTTTTAGCTTTCATTTTTATTTCTCCATTATATACCTTGCTACTTAAATACAGTAGGATCCTTCTGTGCCACACAAAATGTGAATAAAAATGTCAACTTCTCAGGTTTAGTGCAAAAATTAAATCAGATAACAGAATATATTATAAAGTATCCAAAATGTTATGTCTCAAAAAAGGGAGAAAGTTTGTTCTATATTTAGCTAAACTTTAAAATATGAAAAATATCTCAAATAGTTTTTGGTTGAACTCTCACATAAATTGCCTAGGAATCAGTAATATGAAAATATATTTAATAGCTTATATGACACACCTAAAGCAGTGCTTGGAGAGATATTTAATAGCCTAACCATTTATATTACTAAAATATATATATAGATATAATGAGTATCCAACCTAATCAGTTAAAGAGCAGTAAGACAAAGAGAAAAAGTATATTGGAAAAAGTAATCAATGGCAAACACTGAACTGAAAAATAGAACGTAGTTATCTAAGAGATGACTCTAGAGGAAAATAAAGAATAAAACAGATAAATCATTATTTAACATAAAAAAAGGAAAAAGACAACATCAAGCATATAAATCAAGCAAATTTTCACAGATTACATTAAAAAATTATAAATTACTTTGCTTCTCTGTAAAAATTAATTTACAAATGTAGATAAATAATCTAATATAGCCCAATCAAAATAGCATAAAAAATTGAAACCTACAGATTACCATAGAAGAACTAGAGAACTTGTCAAATAACTTTTCACCTCCCATCTCCATTACACAAACACATTCAAGTTAATGCATTAATCATAAATAGATTCTTCAGGAAATTCATGGAATTCCATAAATTATTTAAGTAATATAAGACTATGCAATGCAGGAGATGCAGGTTTGATTCCTGGGTCAGGAAGACACCTTGGAGGAGGAAATGGCAAGTCACTCCAGTATTCTTGCCAGGAAAATCCCATGGACAGAGGAGCTTGGCAGGCTACAGTCCACAGGTTTGCAAAGAGTCAGATATGACTGAGTTACAGAACACATACACATATGATATCTCCATTGCTCAAGAGCGTATTTAACAAATTCAAACATAAGTAAAAGATTAGCAAAAAAATCAGTTTCCCTTACTGGTCATAAAATCCTAAACCAAATATTAGCAAACAGAATATAAGGGCATAACAAAATAATAATAATCCATTATTAGTCTTACTAGATTCAGATATAATTCAATATTGAAAGAATATAATAATATAATCTGCATAGTAATATACTTTCAAATATAAAATAATTATAATCACTTCTCAAATGTTTAAAGATATTTGATAAAAATTTTGCACATTTGTCTTAAATAGTACATGCTACTGCTAAGTCGCTTCAGTCGTGTCCAACTCTGTGTGACCCCATAGACGGCAGCCCACCAGGCTCCCCCGTCCCTGGGATTCTCCAGGCAAGAACACTGGAGTGGGTCGCTATTTCCTTCTTCAATGCATGAAAGTGAAAAGTGATAGTGAAGTCGCTCAGTCATGCTCGACTCTTAGCGACCCCATGGACTGCAGCCAACCAGGCTCCTCCATCCATGGGATTTTCCAGGCAAGAGTACTAGAGTGGGGTGCCATTGCCTTCTCCGTAAATAGTACATAGTAAGTTTAAAATTATATATATTTATTTGACATTAAATATATATATATATTTAAACATATTAGATATAAATCTGAGCTTCCCTGGTAGCTCAACTGGTAAAGAATTTGCCTGCAATGCAGGAGACCCCAGTTCTATTCCTGGGTCAGGAAGATCCCCTGGAGAAGGGTTAGGCAACCCATTTCAGTATTCTTGCACTTCCCTGGTGGCTCAGATGGTAAAGAATATGCCTGCAGTGTGGGAGGCCTGGCTTAATCCCTGGGTTGGGAAGATCTGCTGAAGGAGGGCATGGCAACCCACTCCAGTATTCTTGCCTGGAGAATCTCCATGGACTGAAGAAACTGGTGGGCTACAGTCCATGGGGTCGCAAAGAGTCGGACATGACTGAGCGACTAAACACAGATATAAATCTAAAATTTATAGTATTAATGTGGACATAGATTTTAATGTGCAAACAGTGTTTCTATCAAATTTTGAAACTGCATGTATATTCACTATTACCAATCTTGTTTAACATTGTTTAGGACATAACAGCTTATGTAATTAAATGAAAGAGAGAAATGAGTTAAGAAACAGGTGAAAGTATCATTATATATCAAAAACAATATTGTGTGTCTGGAAAACTAAAGTAAATCGACTGAAAAACTTTAAAAATATTCATTTTCACTGGAGGGATTAAGCATAGAGAGATATATTTTTAAAGTGATGTTCAAGATTCACATGGAATAAATTTTAAACTCTCTTGTGGGACATAAAAATAAAATTTGAATCAATTAAAAGGCAATATGCTGTTTCTGGCTAGAAAGGCTCAAGAAGATAAAATGTTAAATTTCCTAAATTAATATTTAAGATATAATCTGTTACCAATAAAAACAGCAAAGTAATTTTTTTTGAACAAGTGAATTCTAAAGTTCCTACACATACACTTTAAATATAGCACAAAAAAGAAAAAGAAGAAAAAGATCAGTAAACTTCAGGAAATCCTATTGGCCTGGTGCAAGATTAGACAGAGAAACTGTAAAAGAGGAGAAAATAGATCTTAAATGAGACATCATACATATATGTAGGACTTCAGCATAAAACACTAGTGATTTTTTATTATGGGAGAAATAATGAACTGTTCAATGAAAGACATTGGAAAAACCCACACCTCTTGAGAATATAGAAAGCTACTATCTATAACTTACACTAGAATTAATTCCTGATGGGTTCAATATTCAAATAAAAAAAAAAAAAAAAAACTTCAGCAGTGTGAGAAGAAGGTACAACTTAGGCATGAAGAAGACCTTTTTAAATTTTATATGAAAAAATGGAAGCCATGAAAAAAGGTATGCAAATTGCAATGAAGAAGTCTCCTTGGCCGCATATATCATTACAGAATCAAAAGCAAACATCAAAAAGAAACAAAGCAAAAAAACAGCAAAAAAGCAACATCATCTGACAACACCTGGTAACAAAGGGAAGGTCTCCTTCAGACTTCCTTCAAACTCATTAGAAAAAGAAAATAAAATGTCAGAAATTATATTGGCACTAGTGTAAAGAATCTGCCTGCAATGCAGGAGACCTGGGTTCATCCCTGGGTTCAATCCATTCCTGGGTTAGGAAGATTCCTTGGAGAAGAGAATGGCTACCTACTCCAATATTCTGGCCTGGAGAACATCATGGACTGTATAGTCCATGGGGTTGCAAAGAGCGACTTTCACTTTCACTTTTCACTAGCAGTAAAGAACCCCCCTCCAGTGCAGGTAGATGCCAAAGAAAAGGGTTCCATCCCTGGGTCAGAAAGATCCCCTGAAGGAGGTCATGGCGACACACTCCATTATTCTTGCCTGGAGAATCCCATGGACACAGAAGTCTGGTGGGCTACAATCCATAGGGACGCAGAGAGTCAGACACGACTGAAGTGACTTCACACGCATGTACAAAGAGCAGTTTACATAAAAAAGGAAAATATATAGGAATAATAAAAACGTTAATCTTGCCTTTTATCCCAACATCATAGTGGTCTACTGCTCCCTGAAAACTCATATATACTGAATAACTTACTTAAGTATGTTTTAAGATGCATTTCTAAGTTCATAGTAAATTGAGGAAAATCTCAAACAACGTATTTAGATGAATAGAGATATTAAATTGAACAAATAAACAAATGCTAAACAAAGTACAAATATCCAAATCAGAGAACTCAGTTCCGTTCAGTTCAGTTCAGTTGCTCAGTCATGTCTGACTCTTTGCGACACCATGAATCACAGCACGCCAGGCCTCCCTATCCATCACCAACTCTCGGAGTTCACTCAAACTCATCTCCATCCAGTCGGTAATGCCATCCAGCCATCTCATCCTCTGTCATCCCCTTTTCCTCCTGCCCCCAATCCCTCCCAGCATCAGGGTCTTTTCCAATGGGTCAACCGTTCGCATGAGGTGGCCAAAGTACTGGAGTTTCAGCTTTAGTATCAGTCCTTCCATAGAACGCCCAGGACTGATCTCCTTCAGAATGGACTGGTTGGATCTCCTTGCAGTCCAAGGGACTCTCAAGAGTCTTCTCCAACACCACAGTTCAAAAGCATCAATTCTTTGGCGCTCAGCCTTCTTCACAGTCCAACTCTCACATCCATACATGACCACTGGAAAAACCATAGCCTTGACTAGACGGACCTTTGTTGGCAAAGTAATGTCTCTGCTTTTCAATATGCTATCTAGGTTGGTCATAACTTTCCTTCCAAGGAGTAAGCGTCTTTTAATTTCATGGCTGCAGTCACCATCTGCAGTGATTTTGGAGCCCAGAAAAATAAAGTCTGACACTGTTTCCACTGTTTCCCCATCTATTTCCCATGAACTGATGGGACCAGATGCCATGATCTTCGTTTTCTGAATGTTGAGCTTTAAGCCAACTTTTTCACTCTCCACTTTCACTTTCATCAAGAAGCTTTTGAGTTCCTCTTCACTTTCTGCCATAAGGGTGGTGTCATCTGCATATCTGAGGTTATTGATATTTCTCCCGGCAATCTTGATTCCAGCTTGTGCTTCTTCCAGCCCAGCATTTCTCATGATATACTCTGCATGTAAGTTAAATAAGCAGGGAACTAGAGCATTAAATATTGAGATGCTTAATTCTCAAAGCTCTGTTCTCTACATGTATGGAGAAACAGAAGCTAATGTTGGACAAGGAGATTTTAGATTGAGCCCAGGCCCTCTAGCATGGCTGTCCAACAATGCCTTCTACATGGAAGTGTTCTACTATAGAGGTGCTCGTCAATACAGTAACCACTAGCCACCTCAGGCTGGACTTGAAATATGTCTCATGCAACCACGGATATAATGTGTAATTTATTTATATCTAATTAATTTACATTTAAAAAGTCACCCACGGCTAGCACCTAAGTTATTGGACAGTATAGCTAAGGACCCTCAACATTAGTAAAAGATGGGGTTACAAAATAGGTTTCTTCCCATGTAAAGTAAAGCTAAAGATGAAACTTGCAACTTGCTTCTTTCTGGAACAACTGTGTGTAGAAAAAAGAGGAAAACAAATAGTGGTTTAAATGTATATTACTTACTGCCTGTATGAATCTTAATTAAATATATTAAATTAGACATATTTTTGAGTTCAAAATAAACATATTACAAATATAAATGGGATGAAATGGAAGGAAAAATTTCAAATCTATTACAGGAGAGAAAAACTAAATGGAAAAGTTGATTATTAATAAAATTAGAAACAGAAAACAAAGATAGAAAAAGAAAAGGAAGAAAGTAAAAGATTGTAAAAATAAATTTAAATATAGTAAAAATTATCTTAGTAAGGCCTAGTAAATTAATTCAGTTGAAAAGTAGATTGTCTGACTGGATTAAAGATCCACTCCAACTCTGTTCATTGTATTAAAATGTGTATTCCAAGTTTGATACAGAAAAGCTGAAAATGATGGCTTGGAAACATACACAGAAAAATAGCAAGTTAAGGAATCTTAAGGTTGTATTATCAATATAAAACAAAAAATATACTAAGGTGAGAAAAATTATTAGAGATAAAAATGACAATATAAAGATAATGGTTTCAATTGACTTGGAAGATATTAAAATTCTAAATTTAGATGAATCTAATCAAACACCTGACCTCATTAGAGATTAACAGAGACTGATGAATCCATCATCACAATGGGTATTTCAACACACCACTTAAAAATTAGTAAGAATAGAGATATCAGTGATACAGTTAAGAAGCAAAATTTAATGAGCATACACAGAACTGTGCTATCAAGAGCTACAGAAAAATTTTTGCAAACAAAATTTATTTTTGAAATTTTGATATTTCAAAAATTGATATTTTATAAATACCTCTAACCATAATATGATTAACTTAAGGATCAATTACTAAAAGATAAATAACCCATATCATATATTAAAATCTATTTCAAATTCATTAAAGTTACAGATGTGAAGAATGCAAACTTAAAGTTATATTCTTGGAAATATATCAGACACATCTTACTTGTTTAGAAATAGATAAATATTTCTTAAAATAGTCCCAAAATGTGCAAATCATTTTGAAATGTTGAAAAATCTGATTCTATTAACAACTTCTGTTTATCAAAACACAATAAAGTAAAAGAAAGAAGAAAATATTGAGAAAATAAAAATAATGAAAATCTTTTCAATTTTACCTAAATTACATAAATGTCATAAATGACTTTTAAATATGCAATCAATAAATGTGTGTGTATATATATATATATATATATATACACACACACAAATATATTTTAATAGGTGTTTCCTAGAGGAGAAAACTAAGAGAATAGTACATGAAAAAAGTTTAATAATGCTAATTTTTGTTAAGGATTGGAGTAAAGATCACTCTCATGAACTGTTGATGATACAGTATCTTTACATAGACACACACACATACACATGACATTGCAAAATAACATACATATAATAACATGCAAATAGGCTGAAAAGAATTGCCTCCTTATAAAAAAGTAATAAATTCATTAGAATTGTCCTGAATAAGCATTTTGTTCTCATATTCACAATTAAATTCTGTAAGGCTGTAAGTAGATTAAACATAAACCAAGAGCAAAAGTCACTAATGAAAATGATACTAATGAAAAAGAAACAAAATTGTATGTATGACTTGATTAAGAGTTCACACATAACATTGAGTTCTACTGTCCATAAAAACTGAACCATACTACCAACTACTTAAACCATATTTTATCAAATTATTAAAAGACATGGTCTCATTTGTTCAAAGACTGAATTATTAATATAATAATTAAACATGAAATTGAATTATTGTATATATCCTTTCCATAGTGAAAAAAAAAATGAGTGCTAACATCTACTATAGAAATTTGGTCCATTGAAGTCTTCTTACAAAGAAAGTACTTTTTCATCAGTAATTCAATCTGATAAAGATATTTGCAAATTTATGCAGAGACAGCAGGCTCATTAACAAAAGGTTATGGAAGTTCTCAAACTTACTCCCAAACATAGTTTCTTTGAACACTGAACAACAACAACAACAAAAAAGAAAATAACTTTATGGAAAAACCTGTGCTACTGAAATGCTGAGTCCATAATTCTTCCCAAATGATCAAGAACCTGTCCAAATAAAGTCATTTCTGTACAGTTTCAGCATCCTTTTCAAATTTCTATTGCTGTTGGAAACATTAGGTTTACATCAATTCCCTAATACTTATAAATCTGAAGAAATTAAATGCTTAGGCATAAAAATATGACTATGAATCCACTCACATACATACACACAATTCTCAAAGAGCTTAGCATTTAATCCATTTTAGAAAATTTTTTTTCATTTTAGAAATATTTTAAATAATTTTTGTTGTTGTTGTAAATTTGCCTTTGTAGAATTTTTCAAACATGATGTTTCCAGCAGCAGTTAATTTTCTTTTTAAATATACAATGCCTATGTACCAAACAGGTGCCCAACTTCCTGACTGTTCATCAATGGTGTATGTGTGCTAAATCGCTTCAGTCATGTCCAACTCTGTACGACCCTATGGACTGTAGCCGGCCAGGATCCTCACAGTCCGTGGGACTCACCAGGCAAGAATACCAGAGTGTGTTGCCATTTCCTTCACCAGGAGATCTTCCCAACCCAGGGATTGAACCCACATCTCTTAGGTCTCCTGCATTGGCAGGCACATTCTTTACTGCTAGTGCCACATGGTACTAGTGTACAATTGATGGATGTCCTAATTTGCAAATGGTAACTATGAAGTTTCTTTAGCAGTATATTTCATGAAGAATTAAATCCTTCTACTGAAGTTACTGCTCTAAATTTTGTTTAGTGACCTCTTCACACTATAATAGTATTTTGATATCATGTGATGGTTAGAAAAACCTCTTCCAATTATAGATTCATATTTAGGCTAGATCCAACTCACTATTGTAGGTGGGCTTCTCAGGTGGCACTAGTGGTTAAGAATCTGCCTGCCAATGCAGGAGACTTAAGAGACTCAGGTTCGATCCTGGATTGGGAAGATTCCCTGGAGGGCATTGTAACCTGCTACAGTATTCTTGAAGGCTGAGCGCCGAAGAATTGATGCTTTTGAACTGTGGTGTTGGAGAAGACTCTTGAGAGTCCCTTGGACTTCAAGGAGAACCAACCAGTCCATTCTGAAGGAGATCAGCCCTGGGATTTCTTTGGAAGGAATGATGCTAAAGCTGAAACTCCAGTACTTTGGCCACCTCATGCCAAGAGTTGACTCATTGGAAAAGACTCCGATGCTGGGAGGAATTGGGGGCAGGAGGAGAAGGGGACGACAGAGGATGAGATGGCTGGATGGCATCACTGACTCAATGGACGTGAGTCTGGGTGAACTCCAGGAGTTGGTGATGGATAGGGAGGCCTGGCATGCTGTGATTCATGGGGTCACAAAGAGTCGGACACGACTGAGCGACTGAACTGAACTGAACTGACAGTATTCTTGCCTGGAGAATCCCATGGACAGAGGAGCCTGGCTGGAGCCCATAGCGTCACAGAGTTGGACGTGACTGAAGCAACTTAGCACGCATACAAATGTATTATTGTAGGTAGAGTTTTGGTATCTAGAGCAGGCACATGAACCCATTAACTTTCATTAAGTGTACCTTAATAAGAAATATTTCAATGTATCTTTGTTTACTTGCCATCTTAGAAAAAGTCTATAATTTATAGTCAATGCTTCTAGAAACAACTTCCCCTCATGATTCACTGACTATTTTCTCCTTTTGTGGTATTGGCATTTCTGGCCCATCATTTCTTAATCTTCAATTTGACGTACTCCTTCTCACCTGACCTCTGAATTTTGTAGTTTCAGTGCTTAGTTTTAAGTCCTTTCTCTTTTTTAATCTGAAACACTCTTCCTATAAATTAATAAATTTATTTACAAATATTGATTAGAGACCTCCTGTAAGCTACATATGATCTCATTGAGTTTTGCTATGCATAGACTACGTTTAATTTTATATTTTAATTTAGTATTTCCTTTTGAATTTAATTCCTATAGAGCGAATGAGGTCGCTCAGTTGTGTCCAACTCTTTGCAACCCCATGGACTGTAGCCCACCAGGCTTCTCTGTCCATAGGATTTTCCAGGCAAGAATACTGGAGTGGATTGCCATTTCCTTTTCCATTTCCTGTCATGTCTGACTCTTAGTGACCCCATGGCCTGTAGCCCACCAGGCTCCTCTGTCCATGAAATTCTCTAGGCAAGAATACTGGAGTGGGTAGCCATTCCCTTCTCTAGGAGATCCTTCCAATCCAGGAACTGAACCCAGGTCTGTATTATACACAGATTCTTTACCATCAGAACCACAAGGAAAGCCCAACCTAATTCCTATATGCCGGGGTCCAGCCCCGGTGGATCCAGGGAATTCGAAGCGGGGATGGCGTCGACGAGGATCAGGAAACAATTGCTTAATTAAACGTTATTAAGGATATAAAGAGTAATAGAATGAGGATAGCTCAGTGAGGAAATTCAGTGGAGAAAAGAGGCTGAAATAAGGATAGCTCAGTGAGGAAATTCAGTGGAGAAAAGAGGCTGAATAATTCAGCCAGAAGGTAAGAGAAAGAACGACATGGTGAGACCAAGTTTTGGTGAACAAGGCCCGCACTTTATTTTCCAAAGTAGTTTTTATACCTTAAGTTATGCATAGAGGATAATGGGGGAAGGGGTAGAGTCATGCAGTAAGCCAGGCTTTCTTCCTGCAAACTTATCGTATGCAAAAGCTTAGGTGATTTGCATCATCTTCTGGCCCGGAGGCCTGTTAACATTTTAAGACCCTTTCTTCAGAAAACTTATTTTTATCTAAAGGTGATAAGTCAAGCGCCACCCTCCAAAAGCATTAGATAAAGTTGCATTCCTACAGAGCAAAGGTGTGGTGGGCTATAACAAGAAAAAGAATTAACTCAAGGGTCCCAGGTTACAAACATTAAAGCTACTATTTACACCAATTATATTAATCAATACACTGCCAGGGACACAGCAGGTAAGGGATATGGAGACTTAGCAGCAAACATTGGCCCAACAAGTAAAAATCCCTTCACCAATACAATTTCTAATCAATCTTTTAACTGCTCAAAGGAATATGTATTTAGACAGTTTAGAACATCTCATGCCTCTCACAGTTTGGAGGCTCTGAGCAATCACATGTGGCCGGAAAAACCTATTCAGGCAGGCTAGAGGACTTCCAAGGGAGTTTGTAGGTTGAAACACTGTCACACCCAGGAATTATTAACTGGAGCTGTAAGCTAACCCTTTTCTCAGAGAGAAGTAGTGGGGGACAGCCCCCTGTAAAGTCAGAGGTGTAGGTGAAAGCACAAAGCAGAAAGTAGGCAGACTCTGGTTTTGGGGGTAGATTGCTCGAGAATTTCCAGGGAGACTCCTGAGGCTTGATCCCGCCTTTGCGTATGCCAAGCCTCCTTCCTCATGACCTTTGCCAGAGGCAGAGCTCGCTCCCCGCACCTATAGAACTCTGTCTAAATATTCCCACTTTAATAATTAATAGATATCTTATTCTCAATTTATCAAAATGGAATTCAAATGAAAATATAAAACAACCAAAAAAAGAGAATTTATAAGATGGTGACTGCAGCCATGAAGTTAAAAGATGCTTGCTCCTTGGAATAAAAGCTATGACAAACCTAGACAACATATTAAAAAGCAGAGACATTACTTTGCCAACAAAGGTTCGTCTAGTCAAAGCTATGGTTTTTCCAGTAGTCATGTACAGATGTGAAAGTTGGACTATAAAGAAAGCTGAGAGCCAAAGAATTGATGCTTTTGATCTGTGGTGTTGGAGAAGACTCTTGAGAGTCCCTTGGACTGCAAGGATATCCAACCAGTCAATCCTAAAAGAAATCAGTCCTGAATATTCATGGAAAGACTGAGGCTGAAGCTGAAACTCCAATACTTTGGCCACCTAATGTGAAGAGCTGACTCAGTCGAAAAGACCCTTATGCTGGGAAAGATTGAAGGCAGGAGGAGAAGGGGACGACAAAGGATGAGATGGTTGGATGACATCATGGACTCGATGAACATGAGTTTGAGCAAGCTCCGGGAGTTGGTGATGGACAGGGAGGCCTGGGGGGCTGCAGTCCATGGGCATGCAAAGAGTCAGATATGACTGAACAACTGAACTAAACTGATAGGAATATGTTCAAACTCACTCTTAGAGGATTCAAATGAAAACAACAGCGAAATACCCTTTTTAAACCAATAGACTGATAATAATTTAAAAACATGACGATCCTTTCTCTCCATGAGGCCAAGGAGAAACAAGCATATCCATTCATTGTAATGAAAATCAATATGACCTTCTGAGAAAGATTTTGGCAATACACAACAAAAGTTCACACATGCTTTCTTTTTGATCCAGTAATTACAATTCTTGGCTTCCCTGGTGATTCAGCGGTAAAGAATCTGGGGTCAGGAAGATCTCTTGGAGAAGGAAATGGCAACCCACTTCAGAATTCTTGCCTGGGTAATCCCATGGACAGAGGAGCCTAGAAGGCTACAGTCCACGGCATCACAAAAGAGTTGGACAAAAATTAGCAACTAAACAGCAAAATAACAATTACAATTCTCACAATATAAAAATATTTAAGTATAAGGTTATTCATTGTAGAATGTTTATATGGGGAAAATATAAAAAACCCTAACATATAGTAAAGTGAAAGAGGACAGTGAAAAAGTTGGTTTAAAGCTCAACATTCAGAAAATGAAGATCATGGCATCTGGTCCCATCACTTCATGGCAAATAGATGGAGAAACAGTGGAAATAGTGTCAGAATTTATTTTGGGGGGCTCCAAAATCACTGCAGATGGTGACTGCAGCCATGAAATTGGAAGACGCTTACTCCTTGGAAGGAAGGTTATGTCCAACCTAGATAGCATATTCAAAAGCAGAGACATTACTTTGCCAACAAAGGTCCGTCTAGTCAAGGCTATGGTTTTTCCAGTGGTCACGTATGGATGTGAGAGTTGGACTGTGAAGAAAGCTGAGCGCCGAAGAATTGATGCTTTTGAACTGTGGTGTTGGAGAAGACTCTTGAGAGTCCCTTGGACTGCAAGGAGATCCAACCAGTCCATCCTAAAGGAGATCAGTCCTGGGTGTTCATTGAAAGGACTGATGCTGAGGCTGAAACTCCAATACTTTGGCCACCTCATGCAAAGAGTTAACTCATTGGAAAAGACCTGGATGCTGGGAGGGATTGAGGGCAGGAGGAGAAGGGGACGACAGAGGATGAGATGGCTGGATGGCATCACCGACTCGATGGACGTGAGTCTGGGTGAACTCTGGGAGTTGGTGATGGACAGGGAGGCCTGGTGTGTTGTGATTCATGGGGTGGCAGAGTCAGACACGACTGAGCGACTGAACTGAACTGAACTGATAGTAAAGCCACACAGGCTGCATCACATGGGGGGAGACCCAACCAATGATCAGTAGACTCCTTGATTTGAGGATATAAAGGTGAGAGTCTGGAAAGACCAGAGTATTAATAGGGAGGATTGACAGATGCTAGTGAAAAAGGTTTGACCATAGAGAGAAATTGAATGGTCCATAGGTAGGCCCCCATAATGCTTATCAACAGGTGTGTGACAGGAGAATACCCAAAGCCAGAAAAAGAATCACCCAGTAGACTAGAAGTAAGCTGTGTTAGCACTGACATGGTGCTGAAAATAGTGGCCTAACTGGAAAACCTCATGATTCATGGAGCACTAGGTAGAGTATGCAGCAATCTTGCCTCAGCTGTGGGGAATAATTGGTAATAAATTGAGCTTTCCTCTCTTTTCACCTAACAAGTCTTAAAAGGAAGACCCCAAAGGATTTGTCTATTCCCGAGTAATTTAACAGCATACCAGAACAAAGCTCAAGGATATTCATGGGAATTGTAGGAAAAGAAAAATGTCTTCCTCTACTCACTTAGGTTCTTCAGCTGGAGCCTTATAAATTAGACTGCCCAAGACAGATTAGGAAAAGAAAAATAAACATATTTATTAACATGCACAGGGTGCATGTATAGGAACACACAAGATGAGTAACTCAAAGATTTGGTTAGAACTTGGGCTTATATAGCATCTTAGCAGTAGAAAGATGCAATTTTTAGAGAAGTAACATAAAGGAAAAAGACCTTCTGTCTCTAGTGTTGGCAAATTGTGGGAAGGCAAATATCTAGGAAACTAATGTCAGGTTAAGCCTACTTAGTAAAATTTGTTATACAAGTTCTTCTGTTGCTGTCACTAAGCTGATAAAGGTGTGGCATTGTATCTAGTGATTAACTTTTGTCCTTCCTGACAGAGAGAAGAGGGTATCTTTATAAATGTACATGCTGCTATCATGCAAATAGGGGAAGACAGAGAGATTTCTTATATCTATTTCTTCTCAATTGCCTTCAGCTTAAAATAATACTTGTGCCAAAATGAAATATTTGGAGTGGCATATTCCATCCCCCTACATAACACAAAAATATTCTGCACTGAATAATGTGGGATGTTTCACCTCAGAGGAGAGCAGCTCTGCCAAAATTGGGGCTGGCCAACAATTGAGACAAATCTAGTTTCAAGATTTCTTCTTAAGCCATTTGCCTTATTTCATGGATTTAATTGTGTCCCTTAATAACACATATTGAATTCCAGACTCCTAAATCTGTGAATGTGATCTTCTTTTGAAATAGGGTCCTAAAGATATAATCAAGTTAAAATGAGGGGGGTCATATTGGATTAGGGTGGGCATAAATCCAGTGACTGACATTGGGAAAAGGCCATGCTGAAGAGAAGGGCAAATATTGGAATGATAAGTCTATAAGCCAAGAAACACCAAGGATTGCTAGCAACCACACGAAGCTGGGAGAGAGGCTTAGAATAGATTCTCACTCAGAAGTTCTGTGAGGAATCAACACTGCTCACATCTGAATTTTGGACTCTTAGCATCCAGGCCTGTGAGAGAATGAATCTGTTGTTTTAAGCCCCATGGCTTATTGTTAAGATGGCCCCAAGGAAGTAAAAATTAGCAGGTGTAGAATTCTGGAAATGTTCATTAGCCCTCTGTTTAATGGTTCACTCTAGTAAATTTTGCCTAAACAGGGAAGATATGCAGTTAATTTGTAGGTATATGCAGTTAATTTGTAGGTACTGAATTGTTCTCCCTTATAGACAGTGGGGAGATTTCAGTTTTAAGAAGACACAATCAAAAGAAACAGAAATAAGAAAACTTAGAAAGCTGAGGTGCTTCAGAGAGAGAGAAATTGTGAAGTTATCCAGTGATTAGATATGGTTGCTGAGTAACTTTGAAGTTCTATGCTGTTGTTCTGTGCTCTTCTATAATTGCTACCCACATTCCTGACACTTGGGGTTTTGGTCACAAATTGTATCTTGTAATGCACTCATTCTCACCTGGGTGATTCTAAGGGAAGGTAAAGGACATTAATAAGGGACTGGTAGGGATAAAAAAATAATAGGAATCTGTTCAGCAGGAGACAAGATGGAGACTGATTAGAAGTAAGAGCTAACTTACACATGAATATAGGGCTTCCCCAATGGCTCAGAAGATACAGAACCTGCAGGAGACATAAGAGCCATGAGTTCGATCCCTGGGTCAGGAAGACGCCCTGGAGAAGGAAATGGCAACCCACTCCAGTATTCTTGCCTGAAAAATCCCATGGACAGGGGAGTCTAGCAGGCCACAGTCCAATGGGTTCTCAAAGAGTAAGACACGACTGAGCAACTAAGCACACATGCTCAGACAAATATACGAAATTGCCTTTTCCCTAAAAAAAAAACAAAACAAAAAATCCTGGAGGTTTGAGGGGAAAAAATGGCTTTCCATAGTGTATTAAATGATGGTAGGATGAAATTAAATCAAATACTAATTGGATTTCTTAAGTGTCTTTTGCTATCAATGCCCTTCCAGGAAAAAAAAAAAAAATTGGTTTTTAACTATGTTTTGTTTTTTCAATTTCACTGTATTATTTAGTCCCTATCATGTCTAATAGGGGTAATTCTGTCTTTTTGATTATTTTGCTTAGTTATGCTATGTTGATTTTATATTTAGCCTTCAAAGTGACATATCATCTAATTTGCTCAATTTCTAAATAAACGACCTTCCTTTATCTTACCTTTTTTCTCATCCATCTGCTCTACCCACACCTATCTCTAGCAACACCAATCTATTTTATGTTTCTATGAGTTCGGTGTTTTTGTTTTGTTTTCAGATTCCACATATAAGTGAGGTCAAACAGTATTGTTCTTTCTCTATCTGATTTATTTCACATAGCATAATGCCCTTGACATCCATCTGTGCTCAGTTGCTAAGTCGTGTCCTACTCTTTGCGACCCCATGGACTCTAGCTCCCAGACTCTTCCGTCCGTGGGATTTTCTGGGCAAGAATACTGGAGTCAGATGCCATTTTCTCCTCCAGGGGATCTTCCTGTCCTGGGAATTGAACCCATGTCTCCTGCAGCTCCTGCATTGGCAGGCGTATTCTTTACCACTGAGCTACCTGGGAAACCCCAAAGTCCATCTATGGTATTGCAAATGGCAAGACTGCCTTCTTTTTATGGTTGAATAATATTCCATTGTGTACACACACACACACCTCCCACACTTTCTTTATCCAGTCAGCCATGGGTAGACACCTGGGTTGTCTCCATATCTTGTCTAGTATAAATAATGCTACAATGAATCTGGGGAGTGCAAATATCTCCTCAAGACAGTGATTTCACTTCCTTCAGATACATGGCTAAGAGTGAAATAGCTGATTCATATGGTAGTTCTATTGTTAATATTTTGAGGAACCTCCATCCTGTTTTCCATTGTGGCTGCACCAATTTACATTCCCAAGGCCTTCTTTATCTTTTGTTCTATATATTAGCATAGATGTTATAGCATTTTATGGTTCATTAAGATGGACTCTGTGGGAGAGGGAGAGGGTGGGAAGATTTGGGAGAATGGCAATGAAACATGTAAAATATCATGTAGGAAACGAGATGCCAGTCCAGGTTCGATGCACGATGCTGGATGCTTGGGGCTGGTGCACTGGGACGGCCCAGAGGGATGGTATGGGGAGGGAGGAGGGAGGAGGGTTCGGGATGGGGAACACATGTATACCTGTGGCGGATTAATTTTGATATTTGGCAAAACTAATACAATTATGTAAAGTTTAAAAATAAAATAAAATTAGAAAAAAAAAGATGTCCATGTACACACATTTACTTATTCCTAAAAGGGAAAAAAAATGAGAGTTTTCAGTGAAGTTTTTGTCTTCCCCTTATAGATAAAAAAAAAAAAAAGGCGGGGTGGGGAGATTCAGAGAATGATTTGCTATTTCCTCAGTGCTGGAATGTGGCAAAATTAGAAATCAAACTCATGTTTATTGGCTCCAATTTTCATGGTCTTTCAGTGTAATATATACAACTTTTTGAAAAATTTACTCGAGTTTCACTTACTAGGATATAGTTAATATTATTCAATTGGCTAGCCAATGATGTTTTTGAACTCCAAAATTCTTTTGCTCTGTGGATGAAAAGAAAAGCAAATAGGAAAACATATATTTTTCTAATTTGAAATAAGGCAATCACTAACATATAAAAGAGAACTTCAGAGGAATTACTAGTTATACTACTCAAAATATTACAGCTTTCCACATAGATGATTTCAAATTTCCATTCAATAAAAAATAGTAAAAGTCTGAATCTCAAGGATAAGGCATCCTTGAATTTACAATCCTTATACTTCTGTGTTGTTATACATTTTGACAGACATTTCGTTAATATTGAAAACATACATCAATAGTACAAATTTAACTTTAAAGAGTAAATAGAATAAATGTTTTTGTGCTGGAAAGTTACATTTACTTGTAAGGAAATAAGGAAGTAAATGCAACATTTCTCTAATCCTTGATTCATTGCTTATTAGAACAGTCACTTACATATCTGAATGTCTGATTTCACAGACATTACAATTATTTTGAATTATACAAGCCTACACAGTGCCTTGATTAAATCAAGATATTTTTCAGCATAGGACAATGTGCCACTGATTTTTGACCTTCTAATGTTCTGAAGTGTCAGAAATTTAAAAAATGACCTTTATGCTGTAATTCATTTGCCATTTTGTGGCAATTTCATATTTTCTCAGTTTATGAGGGTTATAAACCCAATGTAAATTTCTGAGATTAAGTGAGTCATTTAAAAAATCATATTATTTTCCAGGCTGAATGAAGGCAGCTACTAATATTGAACTGTATACTGAAATGTCAATTGAGTTTTTTTTAAAAATATTGGAGTATTCAAAATACATGGAAATTTTAAAAAATATTTAACAATATAGGGAAGCATTTCAAATCTTTTGTGTCCATTGTATAAATAAACATACAGTACTAAATTGTTTTTCCCCAGCAAAATAATACTCTAGTTAGTTTAAACAAAGCTACACACATTTTCTTGGAGAAAACCAGATTAGTAAAAGTGAGGTTGTATTTTACATATTTTGATTGTTCTGTGGCAAATAGAATTGTTTTAACTACCATTCTCTTCCATACATAGCTCAAAACACAGAACATATGACTTAAAAATTCAGGCATTTTACTTTCTTGGCAATAAATCTAATTGAAATACAATAGCGATTTACTTTTACTTTATAAAATAATGTGGAAAATAATAATGTGTATTTGAATAAGAGATTCCACACTGCCTTAACAATGTAATCAAAGTGGCTAAAACTGGCCTTCTGAACAATTAAGATGTGAAACATTTTTTATTAATTCTTCTATAAATAGGAAAACATAAGCTTTGTAAAATTAGATGCTTAAAATAACCTCAAAAATGAGCCCATTTAAGAGATAATAAAAACAAGAGAGAATGAATAGTCAGGTATGTAAGCTATGAAACATTTTTTTTTCCCCAAATTGTGATTGCATTCAAAATCAAGATGAAAGAATGAAACAATATTACAAATTCAAACACATGGCTTAATCCTAGGCATCATTCTCCCATTTCAGTTATTTGCTTCCTTTCAAAATCCATGTGTTCCAAATCTGTCTGACAGATCAAAGAAGCAAACAAAAATTAAGAGGGGAAAAGAAATAAGAAAGGAAGGGAAGAAAA
The DNA here is from genome assembly GCF_002263795.3 of Bos taurus. NCBI lineage: Eukaryota > Metazoa > Chordata > Mammalia > Artiodactyla > Bovidae > Bos > Bos taurus. The sequence goes on from NC_037331.1 coordinate 58,882,926, forward strand.
AAGAATGGAATTGGAGAAGGGAGAGATAAAAAGAAGCAGAAAGAAAAGAGAACAAAAGGGTGAAAATGTACATTTTTAACTACTAGACAAACACAAATGTCTGTGGCATCTGAGACCTTTTGTATATGCTTAACAGACTTAGAGAAGGGACCTAATAAAGAAATTTAATAGATTTTAGCTATAGACAGTTAATGAGTCTTAAAATTAAACCAGAGTTTGTTCTCAAACATAAAGAGTACTGAAAGGGCTTCTCTCTGTTCATTTGTTCTTGCCTCGACTTTTCATGGCTCCTTTTATCACATATGGGGAGTTTGATCGGGCAATGGGCTTTGGGACCCATGTCTGCTGGTGGGCCTTCTTCCTATGTGCAAATGCAGAAGACACATGAGATTTCAAAAATCATAGGTACTAACAACTACCAGCTAAAAAATTGTTGCTTTGCTCCATTTCATCTCAACCTTAACCTTAACCTCCCAAACTCTTCATTTTCATTGAATTTGAATACAGACAGAATTATATAACACTTGACAGCCTCGAATGTTTTTCTCAGCTGGAACTTGGTATCTCTTATTGCTCCATGGTAATATGTTATTGCTTCTAAAAACGTTTTTAAAGGGCTTCTATCTCTTGACAAGCCTTTGCTATCTCATCTGCACTCTTCTAGTTTTATGTGCTCTCTGGTTTCATCACTCTTCTCAGGTCCAGTGTTGTTCAAATTGGCAAAGTTCTTTGAAAACAGAATACTCCATAAATTCACAGCTTAAGTTCAAGCAGCAGGAACAGGATACGTTAAGTGGAATTGTGAGAGTGCTGGCTTGTCACTTCTATTGATCCTCTGTTTGCCCCCAGTTTTCATTTGCTATCTGGCCTCAGAGGGGAGGATTTTCTAGATATATTCTTTGTCCTTCATCTTTATGAAAGCTCATCCTCAGTTGGTTAGTTATTATTTTAAAAGGTAACTGACAAATAATTAATCCTCAAAAGTCTGGCTTTGCTTAATTAAAATTCTTCCTACCATCACCAACAATGTTAACTAAATTATAGCAGTTGATCATCCTGCTACGTGAACATTAACTATTGAAAATTTAATCATCAACTCAGGATAATGACTATTTAGAAGATCAGGATCTTCTTAGAAACATATAGGTCACATCATGGAACCACGTTCTCTAATTATCCTGAGGGTTAGACTTTCTAATTTTGCTTTAACAGACTTTACCAATTTTCCAGACTTTTCCCAGTGTGGAGAAAGGCACACAGATGTACGAAACTCTCAGACACTAAATACCTTATTGGGAATTGGCTGGAAGTCAGAGTTACTCTCAGACACAAATACTAAGGTTCAGTCTTATTTTGGATTTCTTAAAATCAGGAGGAGAATGATCATATGTCTTCTTCAACTTTGAATTCCCTATCCCTTTGAAATAGAAAATGCTTAGTATCTTGAGAATGATAAAAGATATCCAGAGTACTTCTATAAGCTGTCTTAGATCAGGAGCCGTAACAACATAGTGGAGCCCCAAACATACCTCAAGCACATGTATATGGTAGACACCAACTGTGTTTTTGGTGAGTTAATTGTCAAATGTAATATCAAATAATGATAACAAGGTAGTTGAAAGTGGATTATTGATTTAGAATGAGGCTTAAAAAAAAAAAAAAAAGCAACTACAGAAAATACAGGACACTCCCTAAGAAGAAACACAGATAAGAGGGTGACAAGAACTTACCTTATAAAATTTTAATAAAATTGCTGTGATAATTTAGTACAGTAATAACACAAGGTCAAACAAATTCAATAATGGAACTGACTAGAAATCTCAGTAACAATCTACACATTTGGAAACTGTATGAATGTCGAAGTGACACTGAATAACAATCCCTTTCGAGTTTTCTGAGTATTAGGAGCAATTTTTTTTCCTAATAAGGCAATGCTTGGTAGGCTCCTGGGTGGGGGCTGGTCATCAGAAAGATTAGGCTATGACTAGAAGCTTGGAGCTTTCAGCTTCATCCCTTAATTACCAGGAAGAGGATAGGGGCTAGAAATTGAGTTAATGTTAGATCATGGCAATATGAGGGAATCTCCATAAAAATCCCAAAGGTAGCAGGTTCAGGGAACTTCTGGGTTGGTGAGCCCATGCAGGTGCCTGTTCAAATACAGTATGGAAGTTTGATGCCCCTTTCCACTTACTTTGTCCTCTGTATCTCTTTCATCTGGCTATTCCTGAGTACCATCTCTTTTTGTTTTTAACAAACTGATAATCTAGTATGTAAACTGTTTTCCTGAGTTTTGTGAGCTGCACTAGCAAAATCAGTTGAACCAAGGAGGGAGCTGTACTATAATCAGTAGTAGGGAACTCTGATTTATATCCGGTGGATCAGAAGCACAGGTAACAGGTACTTGCAGTTAGGAGCTGAAGCTGGGAGTGTGATGTTGTAGGGCTAAGACTTTAAGTTATGGGATCTGATGCTATCTCCAGGTAGACAATATCAGAATTGAGTAAAATTGTAGGACACCCAGCTGGTATGGCAGATAATTGATTAGTATAGGAAAAAAAAAAAAAACACAGACATTTGGTGATGTATCAGAGGAGAAGTGTTCTGTGTGAGTAGTAAAGGAGAAAGGAAAAGTATAGATTTTCTTAACAGATTTGTTCCTTGAAATTTTTAAAAATTGATTTATAATATATTAAGCAAATAATGTGATGAACAGTATATGTATTCAATGCTATAAATTTCCCTGTAAGCACTGTTTTTGCTGCATCCCATATATTTTGATAACTTGAAATTGATAACTGATAATTTGATGCTTTAATATTGCTTGTGAACTTTTATTCAATTCAATATTTAAAACAATTTATATCCATATTTATCCCATGTGTTATCTAAAAATGTGTTTTTTAATATCCACGTATTTTGGTAATTTCCAGCTGTTTTTCTGTTATAGGTTTTTTAATTTCATCGTGGTGTAAGAACAAACCTTAAGTAATTTCTACTTTTTTCAATTTTTAAGGTGTAATTTATGACCCAGATATGGTCTATCATGGTGAATGTTCTATTCAGAGATTGAACAGAATGTGTGTTCTGGTATTGTTTGATGAAGTCATTCAGTTCAGTTCAGCTCAGTTCAGTCACTCAGTCATGTCCAACTCTTTGCGACCCCATGAATTGCAGCACGCCAGGCCTCCCTGTCCATCACCAACTCCTGGAGTTCACCCAGACTCACGTCCATCGAGTCAGTGATGCCATCCAGCCATCTCATCCTCTGTCGTCCCCTTCTCCTCCTGCCCCCAATCCCTCCCAGCATCAGAGTCTTTTCCAAATGGATCACATGGGATCACAGTGTCCGACTCTGTGATTCCATGGACTGTGCCTGCCTGCCTGCCAGGAATCTCTGTCCATGGAATTCTCCAGGCAAGAATACTGGAGTGGGTCGCCATTCCTTTCTCCAGGGAATCTTCCTGACCCAGGAATAAAACCCAGATCTCCCCGCATTGCGGGCAGATTCTTTACTGTCTGAGCAACTGGAGAACCACTGATGAAATCGTTGAGAGATGTCAATTACATCCAGTTAATTGATGGTGTTGAGTTCATCTATATCCGTATTGATTTTCTGCCTGCTGAATCTGTTCATTCCCAATAGAGTATTGAAGTCTCAACTATAACAATGGATTCATCTGTTTATCCAAGTAGTTCTAATAGTTTTTGCTTCATGAATTTCGATGTTCTATTATTATATACATATTTATTCTGTCTGTCTGGTCAAGGCTATGGTTTTTCCAGTAGTCACGTATGGATGTGAGAGTTGGACTGTGAAGAAAGCTGAGCACCGAAGAATTGATGCTTTTGAACTGTGGTGTTGGAGAAGACTCTTGAGAGTTCTTTGGACTGCAAGGAGATCCAACCAGTCTATTCTAAAGGAGATCAGTCCTGGGTGTTCTTTGGAAGGACTGATGCTGAGGCTGAAATTCCAGTACTTTGGCCACCTCATGCAAAGAGTTGACCCATTGGAAAAGACTCTGATGCTGGGAGGGATTGGGAGCAGGAGGAGAAGGGGACGACAGAGGATGAGATGGCTGGATGGCATCACCAACTGGATGGACGTGAGTTTGAGTGAACTCTGGGAGTTGGTGATGGACAGGGAGGCCTGGCGTGCGGCAATTCATGGGGTCGCAAAGAGTCGGATATGACTGAGCGACTGAACTGAACTGACTGAGTAAGGATTATTATTGTCTTCTTGTATTGACATCTTTGTCATTATGTGAAAGTGAAAGTTAAGTCGCTCAGTCCTGTCCGACTCTTTGTGACTCCATGGACTGTAGCCTACCACTCTCCTCCGTCCACGGGATTTTCCAGGCAAGAGTATGAAGTGGGTTGCCATTTCCTTCTCCAGAGGATCTTCCTGACCCAGGGATCGAACCCAGGTCCCCTGCATTTTAGGCAGACGCCTTGTAGTCTGAGCCACCTATGTAACCCACTCTTTATCCCCGATAACTTACCGTGCTCTGAAATCTACTTTGTTTGATTTAATACATCTGATTGGGCTTCCCAGGTGGCGCTAGTGGTAATGAATCCACATGCCAATGCAGGAGACGTGAGACTCCGGTTCCATCCCTGGATTGGGAAGACCCCCTAGAGGAGGGCATGGCAACCCACTCCAGTCTTGAGAGTCCAGTAGACAGAGAAGCCTGGCGGACTATGGTGCATAAAGTCCCAAAGAGTCAGACACAACTGAAAAGACTTAGCAGGCGCACGTTCAATAAAACTGATCACTCTAGATTAGAGTAGCTGCTGCTACTGCTAAGTTGCTTCAGTCGTGTCCGACTCTGTGCGACCCCATAGAGGGAAGCCCACCAGGTTCCCCCGTCCCTGGGATTCTCCAGGCAAAAACACTGGAGTGGATTAGCTTGGCCTGTTTTCAGCATCTCTTTACTTTTAATCTAAGGTGTCTTAATATTTAAAGTCAGATTCTTGTAGACAATATATTAGTGTGGGCTTGTTCTTTGATTGGCTTTATCTGTCTTTTGATTAGTATATTTAGACCACTGACATTTCAGTGATCATGGATATAGTTGGACACATATTTTCCATATTTGTTACTGTCTTCTACTTCTTGTCTTTGTTTCTACTTTTGTCTTCCACACTTTTTCTGCCTTTTGTGGTTTTAATTGAAGATTTTATATGATCCCATTTTCTCTCCTTTTGTAGAATACCAATTGTACTAAAAAAAAAAACCCAAACTTTTCTTATAGACATGTGACATGCTTCTTTATTCTGATACTCATCGCTTGTGCCTTGTTTCCTTCTGTGTTTTGTGAGCTCTCATTATGAGCCTTTCTTTTCTTGATCTTACTCTGTGAAAATCCTAAGGGACTAAAAGTGAGATGCTTTACACTAAAGAAGACTCATGTTTGCTTCTGCTCTGATTTAAGAGGTTTTGGTGACTACGTGATACTACGTGAACTCTACTGCCTAGACTCCTGCACACTGAAATACACTCTCATATAGCAGCATTTAATCCCAAGTTTGGCGTGGGTGTTCATACCTTAGATAAAGTCAATTTACAGGTTAATTTACTCTTCACTGCTTTCTACTCAGGTTTCAGCTTATAGCTTTGTTGATTACTTATTTTAACTCTTGCATAGGTTCCTTATTCCTTGAAACCCAACAGTGTATTTATATGCAAGATTTAATTGCTTTGTACGGAGGAGAGGTCTTCTGAGTGTCTAATCTATCACCTGGCTGGTAACAGACATGTATCGTTTTTTTAAATTCTATGAAATTTCAAACATTAATTTGTTAAGTCAAAAGGATTACATGCCTCTCACTCAAATTTCTTTAAACTTTATGGGAGTATATTACCATCAGCATTTTAAATTTGCAACTCTTAAATTAGTTCAAATCCCTGTGACTGAGAATGTATTATTTAAAATGTGTCATACTGGTGACTTAGGTCATTCTTTAATCACAAAAAAATAAGATAAGAAATAGTAAAATAAGTACAACCTTCCTCATAATGACTTTCAACACATAGTCAATCTATAAGAAAACAAATCAATTACCTTTCCTGACACCATGAATATTATACAATCTATTTTGCTACAATAATAGTATATTCTTCAAAAAACAATACTTTATAAACTTACATGATTTAATATTTGCTTAGCTATATTTCTGTGCCTTTTTATTACACATTTCCTGGATATTAACAGAATTTGCAAACACCAGAGTCTGAGTATCACTATCAATTTGCATTAACATAAAACTCTTCTTCATACTGTCTATAATTGTTTCATGCCTCATAAATCCAACTTGGTCCCTGTGTATTAATTTATCCATAACTCTTTCAAGTCTTGTTGCCAAAATCTTGGCATATATCTTTATAGCACATTTAGTTATTTAAATGGACCTATAATTTTCCAGACTGTTATCCCTCCGTTTTCTAAATTAGTAATAGGTACTTTGCTCATAGCTGGGGAAAACTCACCTTGTCCTGTTTGCTCCACAAAAACTGGCCATACAAGGTGGTCAGTTTCATCCTGAAATTATAAAATGACTCACTGGATAACCACATTCTCCTGTTCTTTGCCCTCAGCGAGTTTTCAAATGTCATTTAGAGAAAATTAATTTGTCTCCACAGGATGTTCTAATCAGTGACATTGAGGCTATATTTTCAAGCATTTCTTAGCTTTTAAAGTTAGCAGGAAATAAATCCACTGGAGTTATGACACCATTTTTTCCCTTTATATAAGACTGATGGAAATGAGGAAATACGCTCTGCCATGGCAGCATTCTGAGCCTATGTTCCCGGGGGCAAAGCATACTTAGATATAGGACAGACACTAGGGTGAAACACTATGTCTGAGTGCTAAGGAAATTGTTCCTTAGAGGCCTGAAAAGTTAATGTGTCTCATTAAATTATGACCATGGAACAGTACCAGGTTACACAGAAATTTGAAACTAGAATAGGCTGGAGAAATCATCTAACAGTACAAAATCATTTCATAAGTAAGAAACTGAGGCCCAGGCAAGTTATGTGACTTGGTGCAAGTTGCACAACTAACTAGTAAGGAATTCAAGATTAGAATTTAGTTTTCTAAATCTTTGATAGAAATATTATTCTATGTAACACTCAGAGAATAGTAGCCTAATTGTACTTTGATTAAGCTTGATAATGTATCTTTTAATTAAAAAATAACTTACATAATTAACATTTTTAACATATTTTAGATGTGGGATACATTTTTAGGAATTGGGGCTCAAGAGATATTTCATAGACCCCATCATCAAGGGACTCATGGTTCAAAGGAAGAAATAAATATGTAGTTAATTACAGTATGCTACGCAGTGAGATAATGAAAATAGGTGGGCAGGAACGAAATCTGAAAGGTTCCTTATTCTATGTTAACTAATTCTGACTTTATCTTAAAAGTCAAAACAATACTGATGGATGCCAAGAAGATAAGAACTAAAATAAATTCATTGTTTCAGAAAGCTCAACCTAAGTCAGCATTTTATACAGTGGTTAGGGTAAGAAACAAGAGACCTGAGGGCAATTACATTATTAACAAATAAATACAAAGAATAATACAGACACACACAGACACAAAGAATCATGAATGTCTCAAAGTTATTATAATGAATATAAAGAGAAAAGAATAGTTTAAGAATTTTTTAAGGACACAAAATTGATAGAATTTAAAGATTCGGGCAATTAAGTACCATATACAATGATAAGGGACAACTCAGGAGGAAAATATTTGGGTCTGAGGGAATAAAAAGGTCTATTTTACATTTTGATATTATTTACATGTTGATTTTAAGATATCTGTTGGATATTTAGGTAAATATTTTCTGTGTATGTGGTAAAGCAGAATCTAAAAAAGATTTGGTTTAGTGATAGCAATTTATGAACATAAGAATAAGTGTAAATTGAACATATGGATATGGATGAAATGTTATAACTTTAGAACTAAAGTAAAGGTTTAATATGAATATGTGAGATCCAATATTAAAGATGACAGAAAAAAATAATAGAGTGACCAGAGACGCAAAAAATAAATTAAAAAAAAAAAAGAAGGTATTATCTTGAAAGACCATGATGGAGAGAACTTCAAAATAGAGACAATGCCCCGAAAGGGCATATCCTGCAGAGAGCTTAAGTGCGCTAAGCATTCAGATGGTTATCTTGGGGTACTAACACAAAGTGTTTGGTGAAGTAAAAAATAATATTAGTTAAACACTAAGAGAAGAGACACATTAGAGAATTGAGGTATTAGTGAAAGTTTTAGATGTGGAAAAATGCATTAAATCTATTTCTTCATAAGTTTCTCTATGAAAGAAAGAAAAGAGAAAATTAGAAAACTAGAGCTGGAAAACATACAAAGAAACAAAAACATTGGGAAAAAAGTTGAGAAATTCTATTACAATGCTAAAGTTACACACTGTGCTAATGTTCAAGTTGGAAGAAAGTTTAGAGGCTTATTCCCGCCTGTTCACACATATAAACAATGTCCAATGAGGAAAAGTTAAGTAAATAACCACTGCTTAACAGTGACCTATGGAGGACCAAGTTGAGGTATCCACAACAAACAAGGCATTGATGTGTGTTCCATTCACACAGTCAGTAAAGTCTTTTGTGTGTGTGTTTTGTTCTGTCTTGTTTTGTTCGCTGTTGTTATTCTTGTTGTTAGGAAACTGTTCTGACTGAGGTAATACATGGATATTTCTGATCAAATATGGAAGAATTTTAATAGATATGTTCATTAGCATTGATGAACACAGATATGAAAAATGATTATTTCTGACAATTTAGAAAACAAGTACATATAATATATGTGAAATGATTCTGAGGAGAATAAGGAAGTAGACATTTTAAATATCTTTTTCAACATATTATAAGGACTTAACTGTAATAATGTTATAGTTTTTGCTTTCCAGTTTCTACCCTTACATTCAGTTATTATTTCCTTGAATCACGACATTTTGTTATTTAAGGATTGTTGTTCAGTCATTGAGTCACATCTGACTCTTTGCCATCCCATGGGCTGCAGCATGCCAGGCTTCCCTGTCCTTCACCATCTCTCAGAGTTTGCTCAAACTCATGTCCATTGAGTCGGTGATCCTATCCAAACATCTTGTTCTCTGTCATCCCCTTCTCCTCCTGCCTTCAATCTTTCCCAGCATCAGGGAAAGTTTGTTGTTGTTATTCAGTTGCTAAATTGTGTTTGACTCTTTACAACCCCATGGACTGCAGCATGCAGGCTCCTCTGTCCTTCATTATCTCCCAGTTTGCTCAAATTCATGCCCATTGAGTCAGTGGTGCTATTGAACCATTTCTTCCTCTGCTGCCCCCTTCTTTTGCCTTCAGTCTTTCCCGGCATGAGGGTCTTTTCCAATGAGTCAGCTCTTCGCATCAGGTGGCCAAAATACTGGAGCTTCAGCTTCAGCATCAGTCCTTCCAATGAATATTCAGGGTTGATTTCCTTTAGGATTGCCTGGCTTCATCTCCCTTCAGTCCAAGGGACTCTCAAGAAGTCTCCTCCAGCACAAAATCAGTTCTTTGGAACTCAACCTTCTTTATGGTCCAACTCTCACATCCATACATGACTACTGGAAAAACCATAGCTTCGACTTTACAGACCTTTGTTGGCAAAGTGATGTCTCTGTTTTTTCATATGCTGTCTAGATTTGTCATGCCTTTCCTTCCAAGGAGCAAGTATCTCTTAATTTCATGGCTGCAGTCACTCTGTGCACTGATTTTGGAGCTCAAGAAAATGGAGTATTACTCAGCCATTAAAAAGAATACATTTGAATCAGTTCTAATGAGGTGGATGAAACTGGAGCCTATTATACAGAGTGAAGTAAGCCAGAAAGAAAAACACCATTATAGTATACTAACACATATATATGGAATTTAGAAAGATGGTAACAATAACCCTGTATACGAGACAGCAAAAGAGACACTGATGTATTGAACAGTCGTTTGGACTCTGTGGGAGACGGAGAGGGTGGGATGATTTGGGAGAATGGCATTGAAACATGTATAATATCATATATGGAACGAGTCACCAGTCCAGGTTCGATGCACGATACTGGATGCTTGGGGCTGGTGCACTGGGATGACCAGTGGGATGATATGGGGAGGGAGGAGGGAGGAGGGTTCAGGATGGGGAACACATGTATACCTTGGCGGATTCATTTTGATATATGGCAAAACAAATACAATATTGTAAAGTTAAAAAATAAAAAAAATTAAAAAAAACATCTAGTTACTTGTAATTTAGGAATAAATGGATGAGTAATTATGATTTAATTATCTCACTTATCAAATAAACCAGGACAGAAATCTCTAATAACTAGATGAAAAATCTCTTCAAAATAAAGAATTATCAGCAATCATAAATAAAATAAAATAAAATAACATCTGTCACTTCTTCCATTTTTCCCCTTCTATTTGTCATGAAGTGATGGGACAGAATACCATGATCTTAGTTTTTTGAATGTTGAGTTTTAAGCCAGCTTTTTCACTCTCCTCTTTCACCCTCATCAAGAGACTCTTTAGTTCTTCTTTACTTTCTGTCATTAGTGGTGTTATCTGATTATCTGAGGCTGTTCATATTTCTTCTAGCAATCTTGATTCCAGCCTGTGATTCATCCAGTCCAGTATTTTGCATAATGTACTCTGCATATAAGTTAAATAAACTGGGTGACAATGACAGCCTTGCCATCCTCCTTTCTCAGGTTTGAACCATTCAGTTATTCCAGGTAAGGTTCTGTTGCTTTTTGACCTGTATACAGGTTTTTTAGGAGACAGCTCAGGTAGTCTTGTACTCAATCTCTTTAAGAATTTCCCACAGTTTGTTCTTAAGGATAGTTCCACATATTAATGACCTTATTCATCTATTACTTTTTTTTTCTTTAAAGATATTCTTAGAGTTTATTAGTTTTTCTCTGAAGATGAGTTCTAAAGGCATGAAGCATTGGGCAGTGTAGACATATCTTTAAATTCTGTTTTTTTGTAAAATCAGTTTTACTATACATTTCTACTTAAATATGACAGATTCAGTTCAGTTCAGTTCAGTTGCTCAGTCGTGTCCGACTCTTTGTGGCCCCATGAATTGCAGCACACCAGGCCTCCCTGTACATCACCAACTCCTGGAGTTCATTCAAACTCACTTCCATCGAGTCGGTGATGCCACCCAGCCATCTCATCCTCTGTCGTCCCCTTCTCCTCCTGCCCCCAGTCCCTCCCAGCATCAGAGTCTTTTCCAATGAGTCAACTCTTCTCATGAGGTGGCCCAAGTACTGGAGTTTCAGCTTTAGCATCAGTCCTTCCAAAGAACACACAGTCCACCTTTAGGATGGACTCCTTGGATCTCCTTGTAGTCCAAGGGACTCTCAAGAGTCTTCTCCAACACCACGGTTCAAAAGCATCAATTCTTCGGCGCTCAGCCTTCTTCACAGTCCAACTCTCACATCCATACATGACTACTGGAAAAACCATAACTTTGACTAGATGGACCTTTGTTGGCAAAGTAATGTCTCTGCTTTTGAATATGCTATCTAGTTTGGTCATAACTTTCCTTCCAAGGAGTAAGCGTCTTTTAATTTCATGGCTGCAGTCACCATCTGCAGTGATTTTGGAGCCCCCAAAAATAGTCTGACACTGTTTCCACTGTTTCCCCATCTATTTCCCATGAAGTGATGGGACCAGATGCCATGATCTTCGTTTTCTGAATGTTGAGATTTAAGCTAACTTTTTCACTCTCCTCTTTCACTTTCATCAAGAGGATTTTTAGTTCCTCTGCACTTTCTGCCATAAAGGTGGTGTCATCTGCATATCTGAAGTTGTTAAGATTTCTCTCAGCAATCTTGATTCCAGCTTGTGCTTCATCCAGCCTGGCATTTCACATGATGTACTTTGCATATAAGTTAAATAACCACTGTGACAATATGCAGCCTTGACGTACTCCTTTTCTATTTGGAACCAGTCTGTTGTTCCATGTCCTGTTCTAACTGTTGTTTTCTTATCTGCATACAGGTTTCTCAAGAGTAGGTCAGGTGGTCTGGTATTCCCATCTCTTTCAGAATTTTCCACAGTTTATTGTGATCCACATAGTCAAAGGCTTTGGCATAGTCAATAAAGCAGAAATAGATGGTTTTCTGCAACTCTTGCTTTTTTCGATGATCCAGCGGATGTTGGCAATTTGATCTCTGGTTCCTCTGCCTTTTCTAAAACCAGCTTGAACATCTGGAAGTTCATGGTTCACATATTGCTGAAGCCTGGCTTGGAGAATTTTGAGCATTACTTCACTAGCGTGGTGAGATGAGTGCAGTTATGCAATAGTTTGAGCATTCTTTGGCATTGCCTTTCTTTAGGATTGGAATGAAAACTCACCTTTTCCAGTCCTGGGGCCATTGCTGAGTTTTTCAAATTTGCTGGCATATTAAGTGCAGCACTTTCACAGCATCATCTTTCAGGATTTAAAATAGCTCAACTGGAATTCCATCACCTCCACTAGCTTTGTTCGTAGTGATGCTTTCTAAGGCCCACTTGACTTCACATTCCAGGATGTCTGGCTCTAGGAAAATTAGAGATACCAAGGGAACATTTCATGCAAAGATGGGCTCAATAAAGGACAGAAATGGTATGGACCTAACAGAAGCAGAAGATATTAAGAAGAAGTGGCAAGAATACACAGAAGAACTGTACCAAAAAAAAAAAAAAAAAAGGACAGCTTAGTTATAGTTTATGTGTGCTACACCCTAAGACATTTGAAATACCATTAAATGTTAATATCGATATTAAACAGGATAGCTTGAGATGGATGCCCTGAGAGCAAACATGGGGTCTGTATCCTTCAGTGCTGATCCCCAGTGTCTAGCTCCCATCCTGAAACTCAATAAATGTAATTGAGTGAAATAAATGAGAAAGTGTTCCTCCAAAGGTGCAAATATATGCATCAGAATATGGGACATTTTAGCTAGGGCATCTTTGCAATAAATTTACAGAATCTGTATGTGGTTGTGGTGAATTATTTATCACTATTATAAATATTTGCCTCCATTTGCCCAGGACGATCTCAGTTTTTTACACCAATTGTCCTTGTGTCTGGCCTGGTTAGCAACTCCTATCATTTTCAAGGATGCACACATTTTAAAATACCTTTTATACTAATAATATCCACTGGCTGTACTCTCCAGCTTACTCAGTAACTAAATTCTTCCTTTATTTTCTTCTATCTTGGATAATGTTATGTTAATAAAAAATAACTTGCAGGAAATAGAATTGGACAAATTCAGGCTAATAGGTATATGAAAAGTATAGGTATACAATCCGAATAGCTCAGAAAAAAAACATGTTTTAAGTTTTAAGCAGGAGACTGTCTGCATTACAGAAGACCTGAGTTTGATCCCTGGGTTGGGAAGATCACCTGGAGAAGGAAATGGCAATCCACTCCAGGATTCTTGCCTGGTAAATCTCATGCACAGAGGAGCCTGGCAGACTACACTCCATGGAGTCACAAGAATAGAACATGACATAAGCAAATAAGCCATCACCATACTTTCTAAATCTTATAGAGTCATTAGAAAAAATGTAAACTAAAAAATGCCGATAGGAGTAAATACGTAGAATTTGGAATTTGGAATGTCCTTCTGAGTGCTTAGTTGCTCATTCATGTCTGACTCTTTGTGACGCCCATGGCCTGCAGCCTGTCAGGCTCCTCTGTCCATGGGATTCTCCAGGCAAGAATACTGGAGTGGGTTGTCATGCCCTCCTCCAGGGAATCTTCCCAACCCAGGGATCGGACCCAGGTCTCCTGCATTGCAGGTAGGGAAGCCCCCAGTGTCCTTCTATGGGCATTTGAAACTCTGAATATGATACTAGAGTGCAGAAGAAATTTGGGTTTCATACGCCAAACAAAATTAAGCTTCCACAAAAGTGCACAGCAGTTACTATATTTGAGAAAGTTAGTTTCATATTGTAACAATCTTCTCCTTGATGACAACATGATACTCAAGAGGGATTATATTTTACTAATTCAAGGTCTAAGTTAGAAATGAGTAAACTTCTGTGGTTTTACAGTAAGACAGTAACTGAATTATACAATGTTTCAATCCCATTCAAAACTGTACTGAGGCTCGAATGAACTGGTGCTGGATATCAAAACAGATATGGACCCCTGTTGACACCTACTGAAAAGAATCCATAGTTAGGTGAGTTTGAAGATCCTAGCTATTCTATTGAACTAGGTACCACTGGGACTTTAAGGAAGGTTAAAAAAAAAAATACTCCTATAGAATCAAAGGAGTAAACTGTAGTTATTCTCATTTTGGGTCATGTAAACTCCTTTCCCATTTTTATCTGGCCTTTAAAGATGAGTATCAATGATTACAATCAGTATCAGATTATACCTACAGTGTTCTAGGTGCAGATTAAATATTTTATTCCACATGACACCAGGAAATAATTAAATTACAATTTTCCTATTACTGATGAGGAAACTCAATCAATATTAAGGATATTAGAATCAGAAACATTTTATTTTATTTTTTTGGTCTTTTTTAATTTTAATTAGAGGCTAATTACTTTACAATATTGTATTGGTTTTGCCATACATCAACATGAATCCGAAATAGCATCTGATTTGGTGATTCCAATTATTCCTGGTATAAATATGCTCTGATGAATATTTTGTATACAATACTGACAACTCTTAGACAACTGCAACTGCAACTAACCCAAATAATTATTTCAATTTTCACTATTTAGCAGAATTTCTGAGTGCCTGGGTATTCTTATTTTCAGTGTTACTAGACAGGGAAGGATATCTCTTCGAAAGGACTACCACTTTTGAAACTTGCCCTGCTGTGTAAGAATACATTTTCCTCTCATACTCTTTAAAGCCTCTACATCTTCATTAACACATCTTATCATCTGACTGTTCTAGGAGAAATTCATTGTTGCTATGTTATGTCATGCTCAGATTCAAAGTGAGGTTGAGCATATTTTCACTTGTTTATTGGCCACTTGGATACTCATTTTTGTGAATGTTCTATTAACATCATTCGTGCAAATTTTATTTAGATTTTTTTGCTGTTATTGTTGCTTATCCTTATTGATTGGTAATTATTTATATAATCAAATACTGTTACGTCATATGGTTTGCAGTTGCCTCACCTGTACTTGCAATTAGCAATGTAGTGTCAGAGTTGTTCTGTTTTTCTCATTTAGTGCTTTTTTTATAGGTATAACTTACACACTATAACATTAACACTTCCAACAATCAAGGTGTAGAGCAGCTGAAAAAATGCCCTCATGACCTTTTGAAGTCAGACCCTTCTTCCAGTCCAGTTTCTTGGGCTCACTGACTAATCAGTTTTTGGTTTCTATTCTTTTGCCATTTCAAGGCTGTCATATTAACATAAATGGAATCATATTTTACACAGCCTCTAAGAACTTAACTTCTTAAGTTAACTTCTTCCACTTAGAATATTGCGTCTGAGATTCATTCATGTTATGTGTATCAATAGTTCTTTTTCAAATTCCTTGAAGCATTTTGTTGTATGGATGTACCAACACTTATCTATTGATCTGTTGAAGGACATTTGGGTTGCTTAAAACACAAATGGAATTGGAATATCTCTGGCAATTGTATGGAGTACCAGATGTCCATGGGCCACAGAGTTATGCTCAACAACAGAATATGGAGTTTATGAACTTCCTGCATAATAGGTAGCTACATAAAATAAATATATACCAGTTGTCTTTAGTGTGCCTTATGTTCTAACTAGACATGAAACTGAACATATATTAGGCAATAAAGGGAATGATTCTATGTCTGGTAACAGAATTTCATGTAAATGAATTGCTTTTTCTTAAATGCATGGCTAAAGTTTTTCCAAGAAAAAGTCATAATTAACATTTACTAAAATCTCAGGGTATTTCTCGTAAAATGGTTAAAGCTATAATCACATTATTCAGAACAAGTTAGGAATCATTTTCAGAGGAGGGGATATATATTTTGGGGACAGAAAATAAATTATTTCCCTATGAATATACTTCTAAAATGATTATGCCTCAATAAACTGAGGCAACTTTTTAAATGTTAATTGATTAATTTTATAGTTATACATTTCTTTGATTAGGGAAAAGTGAAGTTTTTTTTTTTTTTTTTTTTTAAGTAACTCACTCATTGTTCTTGCCAGAAAATCCCAGGGACAGGGGAGCCTGGTGGGCTGCCGTCTATGGGGTTGCACAGAGTTGGACATGACTGAAGTGACTTAGCAGCAGCAGCAGCAACCCATATTGCTAATGTAAAACTAACTTGGATTTTAGTTCTGTAGTTAAAGGAATCTTTAATAACAGTTCATTTACAATATTTTTTAGGATTCTTATATTTTGAATTTGTTTTCTTCTAAATATGTAGGTCATTGGGTTCAGAGAAAAACAGGTCATGATTATCTGCCTTTTAAGCTTTTAGAATTATGGTAAATATAAATTGACAAAAAAGTTTAGTTTCTATTCAATTTGATAAGCTAGGAATGAAATAAGAAGCAGCAGCAATTATTTTTAATAAAACAACTGTATGACCCTATGCTTTTGATTATAAAATCAAATTTTAACTTAAGAACCTGCACTTTACTTTGAAATATCATCTGTTGGGGATAGACAACAAACTTTAATAAATACCAGACAATCCTTTAAGGCCTTTGTGAAAAACAAATAAAATTATTACTTAGCTTATTTCAAAAATTAAATTCAACTATATATATATATGTGTGTGTGTATATATATATATATACATATGCGTGTGTGTGTGTGTGTGTGATTTTCACTTGATTTCCCAAATGCCAAGATATTATAATATGTAACATAAAAGCATTACATGGATGTAAATTGCTGCCGTCAAGTGGCTTACATTCCACTGAGAAAATGTTAAATGATAGTGGGAGTTGGGGAGACAATAAATACGGAGAATAGACCAGATATGGGACGATGATAATACAAAATTTTTTGCAGTGACTGAATGTGCCAATAATTTGAACAGGTCTATCAACAGGTCACAGAAAATTGTAGAGGAGAGGAAAACATTAGTTGATAAAGAACAAGAAAAATCAGATAAGTATATAGGATACGAAAATTAGCTGATATTTTAAATGGGCAGTTTTTACTTTTTGACTACTTGGTTAATATAAAATACTAGTAACTCATGCAACAAAAATAAAAAACTTTTGAATAAAGAGGAAAGATGGGCAAAAAGAAAGCCAAAGTAAAGTAAAAATATATAAAATAAATATATAAAAATAAAAGTAAAAATTATAATTGAGTAACAGATGGTTGGTTAGTAAAATACGTGGTATGAAACTTGCTCAGGCTGTTATCGGGTTAATGTTACTCTTAAAACAAACTATCTCTATGATGATAGATTTTCCAGTGTTGCTTTTCACTCTTCTAGTGTGCCTACTATAGCACAGCAGCTATTT